>NW_027118652.1:0-56083 GCF_036417845.1 Apteryx mantelli | reverse complement strand
TGGGCCTCTACGGGCTCGCAGAGGCCTCCTACGGGCTAGTACGGGCTCGCACGGGCGCGCACGGTCTCGCATAAGCTCGCACGGGCCTCTACGGGCTCGCAGAGGCCTCCTACGGGCTCGTACGGGCTCGTACGGGCTCGCACGGGCGCGCACGGGCTCGCACAAGCTCGCACGGGCCTCTACGGGCTCGCAGAGGCCTCCTACTGGCTCGTAGGGGCTCGCACGGGCGCGCACGGGCTCGCACGGGCCTCTACGGGCTCGCAGAGGCCTGCTACAGGCTCGTACGGGCCCGTACGGGCTCGCACGGGCGCGCACGGGCTCGCACAATCTCGCAGGGGCCTCTACGGGCTCGCAGAGGCCTCCTACGGGCTCGTACGGGCTCGTACGGGCTCGCACGGGCGCGCACGGCTCGCACAAGCACACACGGGCCTCTACGGGCTCGCGGAGGCCTCCTACGGGCTCATACGGGCTCGCACGGGCGTGCACGGGCTCGAACAAGCTCGCACGGGCCTCTACGGGCTCGCAGCGGCCTCCTACAGGCTCGTACGGGCTCGTACGGGCTGGCACGGGCGCCCACGGGCTCGCACAAGCTCGCACGGGCCTCTACGGTCTCGCAGAGGCCTGCTACGGGCTGGTAGGGGCTCGTACGGGCTCGCACGGGCACGCACGGGCTCGCACAAGCTCGCACGGGCCTCTACGGGCTCGCAGAGGCCTCCTACGGGCTAGTACGGGCTCGCACGGGCGCGCACGCACGGTCTCGCACAAGCTCGCACGGGCCTCTACGGGCTCGCAGAGGCCTCCTACGGGCTCGTACGGGCTCGTACGGGCTCGCACGGGCTCGCACGGGCTCGCACAAGCTCGCACGGGCCTCTACGGGCTCGCAGAGGCCTGCTACGGGCTGGTACAGGCTCGTACGGGCTCGCACGGGCGCACACGGGCTCGCACAAGCTCGCACGGGCCTCTACGGGCTCGCAGAGGCCTGCTACGGGCTCGTACGGGCTCGTACGGGCTCGCACGGGCGCGCACGGGCTCGCACAAGCTCGCACGGGCCTCTACGGGCTCGCAGAGGCCTGCTACGGGCTCGTACGGGCTCGCACGGGCGCGCACGGGCTCGCACAAGCTCGCACGGGCCTCTACGGGCTCGCAGAGGCCTGCTACGGGCTCGTACGGGCTCGCACGGGCGCGCACGGGCTCGCACAAGCTCGCACGGGCCTCTACGGGCTCGCAGAGGCCTGCTACGGGCTCGTACGGGCTCGCACGGGCGCGCACGGGCTCGCACAAGCTCGCACGGGCCTCTACGGGCTCGCAGAGGCCTCCTACTGGCTCGTAGGGGCTCGCACGGGGCTCGGGCTCGCAGAGGCCTGCTACAGGCTCGTACGGGCCCGTACGGGCTCGCACGGGCGCGCACGGGCTCGCACAAGCTCGCACGGGCCTCTACGGGCTCGCAGAGGCCTCCTACGGGCTCGTACGGGCTCGCATGGGCTCGCACGGGCTCGCACAAGATCGCACGGGCCTCTACGGGGCTCGCAGAGGCCTCCTATGGGCTCGTACGGGCTCGTACGGGCTCGCACGGGCGCGCACAGGCTCGCACAAGCTCGCACGGGCCTCTACGGGCTCGCAGAGGCCTCCTACGGGCTCGTACGGGCTCGTACGGGCTCGCACGGGCGCGCACGGGCTCGCACAAGCTCGCACGGGCCTCTACGGGCTCGCAGAGGCCTCCTACGGGCTCGTACGGGCTCGTACGGGCGCACGGGCTCGCACAAGCTCGCACGGGCCTCTACGGGCTCGCAGAGGCCTCCTACGGGCTCGTACGGGCTCGTACGGGCTCGCACGGGCGCGCACGGGCTCGCACAAGCTCGCACGGGCTCGCAGAGGCCTTCTACGGGCTCGTACGGGCTCACACGGGCGCGCACGGGCTCGCACAAGCTCGCACGGGGCCTCTACGGGCTCGCAGAGGCCTGCTACGGGCTGGGTACGGGCTGGTACGGGCTCGCACGGGCGCGCACGGGCTCGCACAAGCTCGCACGGGCCTCTACGGGCTCGCAGAGGCCTCCTACGGGCTCGTACGGGCTCGCACTGGCGCTCACGGGCTCGCACAAGCTCGCACGGGCCTCTACGGGCTCGCAGAGGCCTGCTACGGGCTGGTACGGGCTGGTACGGGCTCGCACGGCGGGCGCGCACGGGCTCGCACAAGGTCGCACGGGCCTCTACGGCTCGCAGAGGCCTCCTACGGGCTCGTACGGGCTCGCACTGGCGCTCACGGGCTCGCACAAGCTCGCACGGGCCTCTACGGGCTCGCAGAGGCCTGCTACGGGCTGGTACGGGCTGGAACGGGCTCGCACGCGGCGCGCACGGGCTCGCACAAGCTCGCACGGGCTCGCAGAGGCCTTCTACGGGCTCGTACGGGCTCACACGGGCGCGCACGGGCTCGCACAAGCTCGCACGGGCCTCTACGGGCTCGCAGAGGCCTGCTACGGGCTGGTACGGGCTGGTACGGGCTCGCACGGAGGCGCGCACAGGGCTCGCACAAGCTCGCACGGGCCTCTACGGGCTCGCAGAGGCTCTCCTACGGGCTCGTACGGGCTCGCACTGGCGCTCACGGGCTCGCACAAGCTCGCACGGGCCTCTACGGGCTCGCAGAGGCCTGCTACGGGCTGGTACGGGCTGGTACGGGCTCGCACGGGCGCGCACGGGCTCGCACAAGGTCGCACGGGCCTCTACGGGCTCGCAGAGGCCTCCTACGGGCTCGTACGGGCTCGCACTGGCGCTCACGGGCTCGCACAAGCTCGCACGGCCTCTACGGGCTCGCAGAGGCCTGCTACGGGCTCGTACGGGCTCGTACAGGCTCGCACGGGCGCGCACGGGGCTCGCACAAGCTCGCACGGGCTTCTACGGGCTCGCAGAGGCCTCCTACGGGCTCATATGGGCTTGTACGGGCTCGCACGGGCGCGCACGGGCCTCACACAAGCTCGCACGGGCCTCTACGGGCTCGCAGAGGCCTCCTACGGGCTCGTACGGGCTCGCACGGGCGCGCACGGGCTCGCAGAAGCTCGCACGGGCCTCTACGGGCTCGCAGCGGCCTCCTACGGGCTCGTACGGGCTCGTACGGGCTCGCACGGGCGCGCACGGGCTCGCACAAGCTCGCACGGGCCTCTACGGGCTCGCAGAGGCCTCCTACGGGCTCGTACGGGCTCGTACGGGCTCGCACGGGGCGCGCACGGGGCTCGCACAAGCTCGCACGGGCCTCTACGGGCTCGCAGAGCCCTCCTACGGGCTCGTACGGGCTCGTACGGGCTCGCACGGGCGCGCACGGGCTCGCACAAGCTCGCACGGGCCTCTACGGGCTCGCAGAGGCCTCCTACGGGCTCGTACGGGCTCGTACAGGCTCGCACGGGCACGCACGGGCTCGCACAAGCTCGCACGGGCCTCTACGGGCTCGCAGAGGCCTCCTACGGGCTCATACGGGCTCGCACGGGGCGCGCAGGGCTCGCACAAGCTCGCACGGGCCTCTACGGGGCTCGCAGAGGCCTCCTACGGGCTCGTACGGGCTCGAATGGGCTCGCACGGGCTCGCACAAGACCGCACGGGCCTCTACGGGCTCGTAGAGGCCTCCTACGGGCTCGTACGGGCTCGTACGGGCTCGCATGGGCTCGCACGGGCTCGCACAAGATCGCACAGGGCCTCTACGTGCTCGCAGAGGCCTCCTACGGGCTCGTACGGGCTCGTACAAGCTCGCACAGGCCTCTACGGGCTCGCACAAGCTCGCACGGGTCTCTACGGGCTCGCAGAGGCCTCCTACGGGCTCGTACGGGCTCGTACGGGCGCGCACGGGCTCGCACAAGCTCGCACGGGCCTCTACGGGCTCGCAGAGGCCTCCTACGGGCTCGTACGGGCTCGCATGGGCTCGCACGGGCTCGCACAAGCTCGCACGGGCCTCTACGGGCTCGCAGAGGCCTCCTACGGGCTCGTACGGGCCCGTACGGGCTCGCATGGGCGCGCACGGGCTCGCACAAGCTCGCACGGGCCTCTACGGGCTCGCAGAGGCCTCCTACGGACTCGTACGGGCTCGTACGGGCTCGCACGGGCGCGCACGGGCTCGCACAAGCTCGCACGGGCCTCTACGGGCTCGCAGAGGCCTCCTACGGGCTCGTACGGGCTCGTACGGGCTCGCACGGGCCTCTACGGGCTCGCAGAGGCCTCCTACGGGCTCGTACGGGCTCGCATGGGTTCGCACGGGCTCGCACAAGCTCGCACGGGCCTCTACGGGCTCGCAGCGGCCTCCTACGGGCTGGTACGGGCTCGTACGGGCTCGCACGGGTGCGCGCCACGGGCTCGCACAAGCTCGCACGGGCCTCTACGGGCTCGCAGAGGCCTCCTACGGGCTCGTACGGGCTCGTACGGGCTCGCACAGGGCGCGCACGGGCTCGCACAAGCTCGCACGGGCCTCTACGGGCTCGCAGAGCCCTGCTACGGGCTCGTACGGGCTCGTACGGGCTCGCACGGGCGCGCACCGGGCTCGCACAAGCTCGCACGGGCCTCTACGGGCTCGCAGAGGCCTCCTACGGGGCTCGTACGGGCTCGTACAGGCTCGCACCGGTCACGCACGGGCTCGCACAAGCTCGCACGGGCCTCTACGGGCTCGCAGAGGCCTCCTACGGGCTCATACGGGCTCGCACGGGCGCGCACGGCAGGCTCGCACAAGCTCACACGGGCCTCTACGGGCTCGCAGAGGCCTGCTACGGGTTGGTACGGGCTCGTACGGGCTCGCACGGGCGCGCACAGGGCTCGCACAAGCTCGCACGGGCCTCTACGGGCTCGCAGAGGCCTCCTACGGGCTCGTACGGGCTCGAATGCGCTCGCACGGCTCGCAGAAGACCGCACGGGCCTCTACGGGCTCGTAGAGGCCTCCTACGGCTCGTACGGGCTCGTACGGGCTCGCTATGGGCTCGCACGGGCTCGCACAAGATCGCACGGGCCTCTACGGGCTCGCAGAGGCCTCCTACGGGCTCGTACGGGGCTCGTACAAGCTCGCACAGGCCTCTACGGGCTCGCACAAGCTCGCACGGGCCTCTACGGGTTCGCAGAGGCCTCCTACGGGCTCGTACGGGCTCATACGGGCGCGCACGGGCTCGCACAAGCTCGCACGGGCCTCTACGGGCTCGCAGAGGCCTCCTACGGGCTCGTACGGGCTCGCATGGGCTCGCACGGGCTCGCACAAGCTCGCACGGGCCTCTACGGGCTCGCAGAGGCCTCCTACGGGCTCGTACGGGCCCGTACGGCTCGCATGGGCGCGCACGGGCTCGCACAAGCTCGCACGGGCCTCTACGGGCTCGCAGAGGCCTCCTACGGACTCGTACGGGCTCGTACGGGCTCGCACGGGCGCGCACGGGCTCGCACAAGCTCGCACGGGCCTCTACGGGCTCGCAGAGGCCTCCTACGGGCTCGTACGGGCTCGTACGGGCTCGCACGGGCCTCTACAGGCTCGCAGAGGCCTCCTACGGGCTCGTACGGGCTCGCATGGGCTCGCACGGGCTCGCACAAGCTCGCACGGGCCTCTACGGGCTCGCAGAGGCCTACTACAGGTTGGTACGGGCTCGTACGGGCTCGCACGGGCGCGCACGGGCTCGCAGAAGCTCGCACGGGCCTCTACGGGCTCGCAGAGGCCTCCTACGGGCTCGTACGGGCTCGTATGTGCTCGCACGGGCGCGCACGGGCTCGCACAAGCTCGCACGGGCCTCTACGGGCTCGCAGAGGCCTGCTACGGGCTCGTACGGGCTCGCACGGGCTCGCACGGGCGCGCACGGGCTCGCACAAGCTCGCATGGGCCTCTACGGGCTCGCAGAGGCCTCCTACGGGCTCGTACGGGCTCGTACGGAGTGCACGGGCTCGCACAAGCTCGCACGGGCCTCTACGGGCTCACAGAGGCCTCCTACGGGCTCGTACGGGCTCGTACAAGCTCGCACAGTCCTCTACGGGCTCGCAGAGGCCTCCTACGGGCTCGTACGGGCTCGTACGGGCTCGCACAGGCGCGCACCGGCTCGCACAAGCTCGCACGGGCCTCTACGGGCTCGTAGAGGCCTGCTACGGGCTAGTACGGGCTCGCATGGGCGCGCACGGGCTCGCACAAGCTCGCACGGGCCTCTATGGGCTCGCAGAGGCCTCCTACGGGCTCGTACGGGCTCGTACGGGCTCGCACGGGCGCGCATGGGCTCGCACAAGCTCGCACGGGCCTCTACGGGCTCGCAGAGGCCTCCTACGGGCTCGTACGGGCTGGTACGGGCTCGCACGGGCGCGCACGGTCTCGCACAAGCTCGCACGGGCCTCTACGGGCTCGCAGAGCCCTGCTACGGGCTCGTACGGGCTCGCACGGGCGCCCACGGGCTCGCACAAGCTCGCACGGGCCTCTACGGGCTCGCAGAGGCCTCCTACGGGCTCGTACGGGCTCGCATGGGCTCGCACGGGCTCGCACAAGACCGCACGGGCCTCTACGGGCTCGTAGAGGCCTCCTACGGGCTCGTACGGGCTCGTACGGGCTCGCATGGGCTCGCACGGGCTCGCACAAGATCGCACGGGCCTCTACGGGCTCGCAGAGGCCTCCTACGGGCTCGTACGGGCTCGCATGGGCTCGCACGGGCTCGCACAAGCTCGCACGGGCCTCTACGGGCTCGCAGAGGCCTCCTACGGGCTCGTAGGGGCTCGTACGGGCGCGCACGGGCTCGCACAAGCTCGCACGGGCCTCTACGGGCTCGCAGAGGCCTGCTACGGGCTCGTACGGGCTCGTACGGGCTCGCACGGGCGCGCACGGGCTCGCACAAGCTCGCACGGGCCTCTACGGGCTCGCAGAGTCCTCCTACTGGCTCGTACGGGCTTGTACGGGCTCGCACGGGCGCGCACGGGCTCGCACAAGCTCGCACGGGCCTCTACGGGCTCGCAGAGTCCTCCTACTGGCTCGTACGGGCTCGCACGGGCGCGCACGGGCTCGCACAAGCTCGCACGGGCCTCTACGGGCTCGCAGAGGCCTGCTACAGGCTCCTACGGGCTCGCACGGGCGCGCACGGGCTCGCACAAGCTCGCACGGGCCTCTACGGGCTCGCAGAGGCCTCCTACGGGCTCGTACGGGCTCGCATGGGCTCGCACGGGCTCGCACAAGCTCGCACGGGCCTCTACGGGCTCGCAGAGGCCTCCTACGGGCTCGTACCGGCTCGCACGGGCACGCACAAGCTCGCACAAGCTCGCACGGGCCTCTACGGGCTCGCAGAGGCCTCCTACGGGCTCGTACGGGCTTGTACGGGCTCGCACGGGGCGCGCACGGGCTCGCACAAGCTCGCACGGGCCTCTACGGGCTCGCAGAGGCCTCCTACGGGCTCGTACGGGCTCACACGAGCGCGCACGGGCTCGCACAAGCTCGCACGGGCCTCTACGGGCTCGCAGAGGCCTGCTACAGGCTCGTACGGGCCAGTACGGGCTCGCACGGGCGCGCACGGGCTCGCACAAGATCGCACGGGCCTCTACGGGCTCGTAGAGGCCTCCTACGGGCTCGTACGGGCTCGCACGGGCGCGCACGGGCTCGCACAAGCTCGCACGGGCCTCTACGGGCTCGCAGAGCCCTGCTACGGGGTCGTACGGGCTCGCACGGGCGCGCACGGGCTCGCACAAGCTCGCACGGGCCTCTACGGGCTCGCAGAGGCCTCCTACGGGCTCGTAAGGGCTCGTACGGGCTCGCACGGGCACGCACGGGCTCGCACGGGCCTCTACGGGCTCGCAGAGGCCTGCTACAGGCTCGTACGGGCCCGTACGGGCTCGCACGGGCGCGCACGGGCTCGCACAAGCTCGCACGGGCCTCTACGGGCTGGCAGAGGCCTCCTACGGGCTCGTACGGGCTCGTAAGGGCTCGCAACGGGCGCGCACGGGCCCGCACAAGCTCACACGGGCCTCTACGGGCTCGCAGAGGCCTCCTACGGGCTCGTACGGGCTCGTACGGGCGCGCACGGGCTCGCACAAGCTCGCACGGGCCGCTACGGGCTTGCAGAGGCCTGCTACGGGCTCGTACGGGCTCGTACGGGCTCGCACGGGCGCGCACGGGCTCGCACAAGCTCGCACGGGCCTCTACGGGCTCGCAGAGGCCTCCTACGGGCTCGTACGGGCTCGCATGGGCTCGCACGGGCTCGCACAAGCTCGCACGGGCCTCTACGGGCTCGCAGAGGCCTCCTACGGGCTCGTACGGGCTCGCACGGGCTCGCACAAGCACACACGGGCCTCTACGGGATCGCAGAGGCCTTCTAGGGGCTCGTACGGGCTCACACGGGCGCGCACCGGGCTCGCACAAGCTCGCACGGGCCTCTACGGGCTCGCAGAGTCCTCCTACTGGCTCGTACGGGCTCGCACGGGCGCGCACGGGCTCGCACAAGCTCGCACGGGCCTCTACGGGCTCGCAGAGGCCTGCTACAGGCTCCTACGGGCTCGCACGGGCGCGCACGGGCTCGCACAAGCTCGCACGGGCCTCTACGGGCTCGCAGAGGCCTCCTACGGGCTCGTACGGGCTCGCATGGGCTCGCACGGGCTCGCACAAGCTCGCACGGGCCTCTACGGGCTCGCAGAGGCCTCCTACGGGCTCGTACGGGCTCACACGGGCACGCACAAGCTCGCACAAGCTCGCACGGGCCTCTACGGGCTCGCAGAGGCCTCCTACGGGCTCGTACGGGCTTGTACGGGCTCGCACGCGGCGCGCACGGGCTCGCACAAGCTCGCACGGGCCTCTACGGGCTCGCAGAGGCCTCCTACGGGCTCGTACGGGCTCACACGAGCGCGCACGGGCTCGCACAAGCTCGCACGGGCCTCTACGGGCTCGCAGAGGCCTGCTACAGGCTCGTACGGGCCCGTACGGGCTCGCACGGGCGCGCAGGGGCTCGCACAAGCTCCCACGGGCCTCTACGGGCTCGCAGAGGCCTCCTACGGGCTCGTACGGGCTCGTACGGGCTCGCACGGGCGCGCACGGGCTCGCACAAGCTCGCACGGGCCTCTACGGGCTCGCAGAGGCCTCCTACGGGCTCGTACGGGCTCACAGGGGCGCGCACGGGCTCGCACAAGCTCGCACGGGCCTCTACGGGCTCGCAGAGGCCTGCTACGGGCTGGTACGGGCTCGTACGGGCTCGCACGGGCGCGCACCGCCTCGCACAAGATCGCACGGGCCTCTACGGGCTCGTAGAGGCCTCCTACGGGCTCGTACGGGCTCGCACGGGCGCGCACGGGCTCGCACAAGCTCGCACGGGCCTCTACGGGCTCGCAGAGGCCTCCTACGGGCTCGTACGGGCTCGTACGGGCTCGCACGGGCGCGCACGGACTCGCACAAGCTCGCACGGGCCTCTACGGGCTCGCAGAGGCCTCCTACGGGCTAGTACAGGCTCGCACGGGCTCGCACAAGCTCGCACGGGCCTCTACGGGCTCGCGGAGGCCTCCTACGGGCTCGTACGGGCTCGCACGGGCGCGCACGGGCTCGCACAAGCTCGCACGGGCCTCTACGGGCTCGCAGAGGCCTCCTACGGGCTCGTAAGGGCTCGTAGGGGCTCGCACGGGCGCGCACGGGCTCGCACGGGCCTCTACGGGCTCGCAGAGGCCTGCTACAGGCTCGTACGGGCCCGTACGGGCTCGCACGGGCGCGCACGGGCTCGCACAAGCTCGCACGGGCCTCTACGGGCTCGCAGAGGCCTCCTACGGGCTCGTACGGGCTCGTAAGGGCTCGCACGGGCGCGCACGGGCCCGCACAAGCTCACACGGGCCTCTACGGGCTCGCAGAGGCCTCCTACGGGCTCGTACGGGCTCGTACGGGCGCGCACGGGCTCGCACAAGCTCGCACGGGCCTCTACGGGCTCGCAGAGGCCTCCTACGGGCTCGTACGGGCTTGTACGGGCTCGCACGGGCGCGCACGGGCTCGCACAAGCTCGCACGGGCCTCTACGGGCTCGCAGAGGCCTCCTACGGGCTCGTACGGGCTCGTACGGGCTCGCAAGGGCGCGCACGGGCTCGCACAAGCTCGCACGGGCCTCTACGGGCTCGCAGAGTCCTCCTACGGGCTCGTACGGGCTCGCACGGGCGCGCACGGGCTCACACAAGCTCGCACGGGCCTCTACGGGCTCGCAGAGGCCTCCTACGGGCTCGTACGGGCTGGTACGGGCTCGCACGGGCGCGCACGGGCTCGCACAAGCTCGCACGGGCCTCTACGGGCTCGCAGAGGCCTGCTACGGGCTCGTACGGGCTCGTACAAGCTCGCACAGTCCTCTACGGGCTCGCACAAGCTCGCACGGGCCTCTACGGGCTCGCAGAGGCCTGCTACGGGCTCGTACGGGCTCGCATGGGCTCGCACGGGCTCGCACAAGCTCGCACGGGCCTCTACGGGCTCGCAGAGGCCTCCTACGGGCTCGTACGGGCCCGTACGGGCTCGCATGGGCGCGCACGGGCTCGCACAAGCTCGCACGGGCCTCTACGGGCTCGCAGAGGCCTCCTACGGACTCGTACGGGCTCGTACGGGCTCGCACGGGCGCGCACGGGCTCGCACAAGCTCGCACGGGCCTCTACGGGCTCGCAGAGGCCTCCTACGGGCTCGTACGGGCTCGTACGGGCTCGCACGGGCCTCTACGGGCTCGCAGAGGCCTCCTACGGGCTCGTACGGGCTCGCATGGGTTCGCACGGGCTCGCACAAGCTCGCACGGGCCTCTACGGGCTCGCAGCGGCCTCCTACGGGCTGGTACGGGCTCGTACGGGCTCGCACGGGCGCGCACGGGCTCGCACAAGCTCGCACGGGCCTCTACGGGCTCGCAGAGGCCTCCTACGGGCTCGTACGGGCTCGTACGGGCTCGCACGGGCGCGCACGGGCTCGCACAAGCTCGCACGGGCCTCTACGGGCTCGCAGAGCCCTGCTACGGGCTCGTACGGGCTCGTACGGGCTCGCACGGGCGCGCACGGGCTCGCACAAGCTCGCACGGGCCTCTACGGGCTCGCAGAGGCCTCCTACGGGCTCGTACGGGCTCGTACAGGCTCGCACGGTCACGCACGGGCTCGCACAAGCTCGCACGGGCCTCTACGGGCTCGCAGAGGCCTCCTACGGGCTCATACGGGCTCGCACGGGCGCGCACGGGCTCGCACAAGCTCACACGGGCCTCTACGGGCTCGCAGAGGCCTGCTACGGGTTGGTACGGGCTCGTACGGGCTCGCACGGGCGCGCACGGGCTCGCACAAGCTCGCACGGGCCTCTACGGGCTCGCAGAGGCCTCCTACGGGCTCGTACGGGCTCGAATGCGCTCGCACGGGCTCGCAGAAGACCGCACGGGCCTCTACGGGCTCGTAGAGGCCTCCTACGGGCTCGTACGGGCTCGTACGGGCTCGCATGGGCTCGCACGGGCTCGCACAAGATCGCACGGGCCTCTACGGGCTCGCAGAGGCCTCCTACGGGCTCGTACGGGCTCGTACAAGCTCGCACAGGCCTCTACGGGCTCGCACAAGCTCGCACGGGCCTCTACGGGCTCGCAGAGGCCTCCTACGGGCTCGTACGGGCTCATACGGGCGCGCACGGGCTCGCACAAGCTCGCACGGGCCTCTACGGGCTCGCAGAGGCCTCCTACGGGCTCGTACGGGCTCGCATGGGCTCGCACGGGCTCGCACAAGCTCGCACGGGCCTCTACGGGCTCGCAGAGGCCTCCTACGGGCTCGTACGGGCCCGTACGGGCTCGCATGGGCGCGCACGGGCTCGCACAAGCTCGCACGGGCCTCTACGGGCTCGCAGAGGCCTCCTACGGACTCGTACGGGCTCGTACGGGCTCGCACGGGCGCGCACGGGCTCGCACAAGCTCGCACGGGCCTCTACGGGCTCGCAGAGGCCTCCTACGGGCTCGTACGGGCTCGTACGGGCTCGCACGGGCCTCTACAGGCTCGCAGAGGCCTCCTACGGGCTCGTACGGGCTCGCATGGGCTCGCACGGGCTCGCACAAGCTCGCACGGGCCTCTACGGGCTCGCAGAGGCCTACTACAGGTTGGTACGGGCTCGTACGGGCTCGCACGGGCGTGCACGGGCTCGCACAAGCTCGCACGGGCCTCTACGGGCTCGCAGAGGCCTCCTACGGGCTCGTACGGGCTCGTATGTGCTCGCACGGGCGCGCACGGGCTCGCACAAGCTCGCACGGGCCTCTACGGGCTCGCAGAGGCCTGCTACGGGCTCGTACGGGCTCGCACGGGCTCGCACGGGCGCGCACGGGCTCGCACAAGCTCGCATGGGCCTCTACGGGCTCGCAGAGGCCTCCTACGGGCTCGTACGGGCTCGTACGGAGTGCACGGGCTCGCACAAGCTCGCACGGGCCTCTACGGGCTCACAGAGGCCTCCTACGGGCTCGTACGGGCTCGTACAAGCTCGCACAGTCCTCTACGGGCTCGCAGAGGCCTCCTACGGGCTCGTACGGGCTCGTACGGGCTCGCACAGGCGCGCACCGGCTCGCACAAGCTCGCACGGGCCTCTACGGGCTCGTAGAGGCCTGCTACGGGCTAGTACGGGCTCGCATGGGCGCGCACGGGCTCGCACAAGCTCGCACGGGCCTCTATGGGCTCGCAGAGGCCTCCTACGGGCTCGTACGGGCTCGTACGGGCTCGCACGGGCGCGCATGGGCTCGCACAAGCTCGCACGGGCCTCTACGGGCTCGCAGAGGCCTCCTACGGGCTCGTACGGGCTGGTACGGGCTCGCACGGGCGCGCACGGTCTCGCACAAGCTCGCACGGGCCTCTACGGGCTCGCAGAGCCCTGCTACGGGCTCGTACGGGCTCGCACGGGCGCCCACGGGCTCGCACAAGCTCGCACGGGCCTCTACGGGCTCGCAGAGGCCTCCTACGGGCTCGTACGGGCTCGCATGGGCTCGCACGGGCTCGCACAAGACCGCACGGGCCTCTACGGGCTCGTAGAGGCCTCCTACGGGCTCGTACGGGCTCGTACGGGCTCGCATGGGCTCGCACGGGCTCGCACAAGATCGCACGGGCCTCTACGGGCTCGCAGAGGCCTCCTACGGGCTCGTACGGGCTCGCACGGGCGCGCACGGGCTCGCACAAGCTCGCACGGGCCTCTACGGGCTCGCAGAGGCCTGCTACGGGCTCGTACGGGCTCGTACGGGCTCGCACGGGCGCGCACGGGCTCGCACAAGCTCGCACGGGCCTCTACGGGCTCGCAGAGTCCTCCTACTGGCTCGTACGGGCTTGTACGGGCTCGCACGGGCGCGCACGGGCTCGCACAAGCTCGCACGGGCCTCTACGGGCTCGCAGAGTCCTCCTACTGGCTCGTACGGGCTCGCACGGGCGCGCACGGGCTCGCACAAGCTCGCACGGGCCTCTACGGGCTCGCAGAGGCCTGCTACAGGCTCCTACGGGCTCGCACGGGCGCGCACGGGCTCGCACAAGCTCGCACGGGCCTCTACGGGCTCGCAGAGGCCTCCTACGGGCTCGTACGGGCTCGCATGGGCTCGCACGGGCTCGCACAAGCTCGCACGGGCCTCTACGGGCTCGCAGAGGCCTCCTACGGGCTCGTACCGGCTCGCACGGGCACGCACAAGCTCGCACAAGCTCGCACGGGCCTCTACGGGCTCGCAGAGGCCTCCTACGGGCTCGTACGGGCTTGTACGGGCTCGCACGGGCGCGCACGGGCTCGCACAAGCTCGCACGGGCCTCTACGGGCTCGCAGAGGCCTCCTACGGGCTCGTACGGGCTCACACGAGCGCGCACGGGCTCGCACAAGCTCGCACGGGCCTCTACGGGCTCGCAGAGGCCTGCTACAGGCTCGTACGGGCCAGTACGGGCTCGCACGGGCGCGCACGGGCTCGCACAAGATCGCACGGGCCTCTACGGGCTCGTAGAGGCCTCCTACGGGCTCGTACGGGCTCGCACGGGCGCGCACGGGCTCGCACAAGCTCGCACGGGCCTCTACGGGCTCGCAGAGCCCTGCTACGGGGTCGTACGGGCTCGCACGGGCGCGCACGGGCTCGCACAAGCTCGCACGGGCCTCTACGGGCTCGCAGAGGCCTCCTACGGGCTCGTAAGGGCTCGTACGGGCTCGCACGGGCACGCACGGGCTCGCACGGGCCTCTACGGGCTCGCAGAGGCCTGCTACAGGCTCGTACGGGCCCGTACGGGCTCGCACGGGCGCGCACGGGCTCGCACAAGCTCGCACGGGCCTCTACGGGCTGGCAGAGGCCTCCTACGGGCTCGTACGGGCTCGTAAGGGCTCGCACGGGCGCGCACGGGCCCGCACAAGCTCACACGGGCCTCTACGGGCTCGCAGAGGCCTCCTACGGGCTCGTACGGGCTCGTACGGGCGCGCACGGGCTCGCACAAGCTCGCACGGGCCGCTACGGGCTTGCAGAGGCCTGCTACGGGCTCGTACGGGCTCGTACGGGCTCGCACGGGCGCGCACGGGCTCGCACAAGCTCGCACGGGCCTCTACGGGCTCGCAGAGGCCTCCTACGGGCTCGTACGGGCTCGCATGGGCTCGCACGGGCTCGCACAAGCTCGCACGGGCCTCTACGGGCTCGCAGAGGCCTCCTACGGGCTCGTACGGGCTCGCACGGGCTCGCACAAGCACACACGGGCCTCTACGGGCTCGCAGAGGCCTTCTAGGGGCTCGTACGGGCTCACACGGGCGCGCACGGGCTCGCACAAGCTCGCACGGGCCTCTACGGGCTCGCAGAGTCCTCCTACTGGCTCGTACGGGCTCGCACGGGCGCGCACGGGCTCGCACAAGCTCGCACGGGCCTCTACGGGCTCGCAGAGGCCTGCTACAGGCTCCTACGGGCTCGCACGGGCGCGCACGGGCTCGCACAAGCTCGCACGGGCCTCTACGGGCTCGCAGAGGCCTCCTACGGGCTCGTACGGGCTCGCATGGGCTCGCACGGGCTCGCACAAGCTCGCACGGGCCTCTACGGGCTCGCAGAGGCCTCCTACGGGCTCGTACGGGCTCACACGGGCACGCACAAGCTCGCACAAGCTCGCACGGGCCTCTACGGGCTCGCAGAGGCCTCCTACGGGCTCGTACGGGCTTGTACGGGCTCGCACGGGCGCGCACGGGCTCGCACAAGCTCGCACGGGCCTCTACGGGCTCGCAGAGGCCTCCTACGGGCTCGTACGGGCTCACACGAGCGCGCACGGGCTCGCACAAGCTCGCACGGGCCTCTACGGGCTCGCAGAGGCCTGCTACAGGCTCGTACGGGCCCGTACGGGCTCGCACGGGCGCGCAGGGGCTCGCACAAGCTCCCACGGGCCTCTACGGGCTCGCAGAGGCCTCCTACGGGCTCGTACGGGCTCGTACGGGCTCGCACGGGCGCGCACGGGCTCGCACAAGCTCGCACGGGCCTCTACGGGCTCGCAGAGGCCTCCTACGGGCTCGTACGGGCTCACAGGGGCGCGCACGGGCTCGCACAAGCTCGCACGGGCCTCTACGGGCTCGCAGAGGCCTGCTACGGGCTGGTACGGGCTCGTACGGGCTCGCACGGGCGCGCACCGCCTCGCACAAGATCGCACGGGCCTCTACGGGCTCGTAGAGGCCTCCTACGGGCTCGTACGGGCTCGCACGGGCGCGCACGGGCTCGCACAAGCTCGCACGGGCCTCTACGGGCTCGCAGAGGCCTCCTACGGGCTCGTACGGGCTCGTACGGGCTCGCACGGGCGCGCACGGACTCGCACAAGCTCGCACGGGCCTCTACGGGCTCGCAGAGGCCTCCTACGGGCTAGTACAGGCTCGCACGGGCTCGCACAAGCTCGCACGGGCCTCTACGGGCTCGCGGAGGCCTCCTACGGGCTCGTACGGGCTCGCACGGGCGCGCACGGGCTCGCACAAGCTCGCACGGGCCTCTACGGGCTCGCAGAGGCCTCCTACGGGCTCGTAAGGGCTCGTAGGGGCTCGCACGGGCGCGCACGGGCTCGCACGGGCCTCTACGGGCTCGCAGAGGCCTGCTACAGGCTCGTACGGGCCCGTACGGGCTCGCACGGGCGCGCACGGGCTCGCACAAGCTCGCACGGGCCTCTACGGGCTCGCAGAGGCCTCCTACGGGCTCGTACGGGCTCGTAAGGGCTCGCACGGGCGCGCACGGGCCCGCACAAGCTCACACGGGCCTCTACGGGCTCGCAGAGGCCTCCTACGGGCTCGTACGGGCTCGTACGGGCGCGCACGGGCTCGCACAAGCTCGCACGGGCCTCTACGGGCTCGCAGAGGCCTCCTACGGGCTCGTACGGGCTTGTACGGGCTCGCACGGGCGCGCACGGGCTCGCACAAGCTCGCACGGGCCTCTACGGGCTCGCAGAGGCCTCCTACGGGCTCGTACGGGCTCGTACGGGCTCGCAAGGGCGCGCACGGGCTCGCACAAGCTCGCACGGGCCTCTACGGGCTCGCAGAGTCCTCCTACGGGCTCGTACGGGCTCGCACGGGCGCGCACGGGCTCACACAAGCTCGCACGGGCCTCTACGGGCTCGCAGAGGCCTCCTACGGGCTCGTACGGGCTGGTACGGGCTCGCACGGGCGCGCACGGGCTCGCACAAGCTCGCACGGGCCTCTACGGGCTCGCAGAGGCCTGCTACGGGCTCGTACGGGCTCGTACAAGCTCGCACAGTCCTCTACGGGCTCGCACAAGCTCGCACGGGCCTCTACGGGCTCGCAGAGGCCTCCTACAGGCTCGTACGGGCTTGCACGGGCGCGCACGGGCTCGCACAAGCTCGCACGGGCCTCTACGGGCTCGCAGAGGCCTCCTACGGGCTCGTACGGGCTCGTACGGGCTCGCACGGGCGCGCACGGGCTCGCACAAGCTCGCACGGGCCTCTACGGGCTCCCAGAGGCCTCCTACGGGCGCGTACGGGCTCGCATGGGCGCGCATGGGCTCGCACAAGCTCGCACGGGCCTCTACGGGCTCGCAGAAGCCTCCTACGGGCTCGTACGGGCTCGTACGGGCTCGCACGGGCGCGCACGGGCTCGCACAAGGTCGCACGGGCCTCTACGGGCTCGCAGAGGCCTCCTACGGGCTCGTACGGGCTCGTACGGGCGCGCACGGGCTCGCACAATCTCGCAGGGGCCTCTACGGGCTCGCAGAGGCCTCCTACGGGCTCGTACGGGCTCGCACGGGCTCGCACGGGCGCGCACGGGCTCACACAAGCTCGCACGGACCTCTACGGGCTCGCAGAGGCCTCCTACGGGCTCATACGGGCTCGCACGGGCGCGCACGGGCTCGCACAAGCTCGCACGGGCCTCTACGGGCTCGCAGCGGCCTCCTACGGGCTCGTACGGGCTCGTACGGGCTCGCACGGGCTCGCACAATCTCGCAGGGGCCTCTACGGGCTCGCAGAGGCCTCCTACGGGCTCGTACGGGCTCGCATGGGCTCGCACAGGCACGCACAAAGTCGCACGGGCCTCTACGGGCTCGCAGAGGCCTCCTACGGGCTCGCACGGGCGCGCACGGGCTCGCACAAGCTCGCACGGGCCTCTACGGGCTCGCAGAGGCCTGCTACAGGCTCGCACGTGCGCTCACGGTCTCGCACAAGATCGCACGGGCCTCTACGGGCTCGCAGAGGCCTCCTACGGGCTCGTACGGGCTCACATGGGCTCGCACGGGCTCGCACAAGCTCGCACGGGCCTCTACGGGCTCGCAGAGCCCTGCTACGGGCTCGTACGGGCTCGCACGGGCGCGCACGGGCTCGCACAAGCTCGCACGGGCCTCTACGGGCTCGCAGAGGCCTGCTACGGGCTGGTACGGGCTGGTACGGGCTCGCACGGGCGCGCACGGGCTCGCACAAGCTCGCACGGGCCTCTACGGGCTCGCAGAGGCCTCCTACGGGCTCGTACGGGCTCGCATGGGCTCGCACGGGCTCGCACAAGCTCGCACGGGCCTCTACGGGCTCGCAGAGGCCTCCTACGGGCTCGTACGGGCTCGCACGGGCGCGCACGGGCTCGCACAATCTCGCAGGGGCCTCTACGGGCTCCCAGAGACCTCCTACGGGCTCGTACGGGCTCGTACAAGCTCGCACGGGGGCGCACGGGTTCACACAAGCTCGCACGGGCCTCTACGGGCTCGCAGAGGCCTCCTACGGGCTCGTACGGGCTTGTACGGGCTCGCACGGGCGCGCACGGGCTCGCACAAGCACACACGGGCCTCTACGGGCTCGCGGAGGCCTCCTACGGGCTCATACGGGCTCGCACGGGCGTGCACAGGCTCGAACAAGCTCGCACGGGCCTCTACGGGCTCGCAGCGGCCTCCTACAGGCTCGTACGGGCTCGTACGGGCTGGCACGGGCGCCCACGGGCTCGCACAAGCTCGCACGGGCCTCTACGGGCTCGCAGAGGCCTGCTACGGGCTGGTAGGGGCTCGTACGGGCTCGCACGGGCACGCACGGGCTCGCACAAGCTCGCACGGGCCTCTACGGGCTCGCAGAGGCCTCCTACGGGCTAGTACGGGCTCGCACGGGCGCGCACGGTCTCGCACAAGCTCGCACGGGCCTCTACGGGCTCGCAGAGGCCTCCTACGGGCTCGTACGGGCTCGTACGGGCTCGCACGGGCTCGCACGGGCTCGCACAAGCTCGCACGGGCCTCTACGGGCTCGCAGAGGCCTGCTACGGGCTGGTACAGGCTCGTACGGGCTCGCACGGGCGCACACGGGCTCGCACAAGCTCGCACGGGCCTCTACGGGCTCGCAGAGGCCTGCTACGGGCTCGTACGGGCTCGTACGGGCTCGCACGGGCGCGCACGGGCTCGCACAAGCTCGCACGGGCCTCTACGGGCTCGCAGAGGCCTGCTACGGGCTCGTACGGGCTCGCACGGGCGCGCACGGGCTCGCACAAGCTCGCACGGGCCTCTACGGGCTCGCAGAGGCCTCCTACGGGCTCGTACGGGCTCGCACGGGCGCGCACGGGCTCGTACAAGCTCGCACGGGCCTCTACGGGCTCGCAGAGCCCTGCTACGGGCTCGTACGGGCTCGCACGGGCGCGCACGGGCTCGCACAAGCTCGCACGGGCCTCTACGGGCTCGCAGAGGCCTCCTACTGGCTCGTAGGGGCTCGCACGGGTGCGCACGGGCTCGCACGGGCCTCTACGGGCTCGCAGAGGCCTGCTACAGGCTCGTACGGGCCCGTACGGGCTCGCACGGGCGCGCACGGGCTCGCACAAGCTCGCACGGGCCTCTACGGGCTCGCAGAGGCCTCCTACGGGCTTGTACGGGCTCGCATGGGCTCGCACGGGCTCGCACAAGATCGCACGGGCCTCTACGGGCTCGCAGAGGCCTCCTATGGGCTCGTACGGGCTCGTACGGGCTCGCACGGGCGCGCACGGGCTCGCACAAGCTCGCACGGGCCTCTACGGGCTCGCAGAGGCCTCCTACGGGCTCGTACGGGCTCGTACGGGCTCGCACGGGCGCGCACGGGCTCGCACAAGCTCGCACGGGCCTCTACGGGCTCGCAGAGGCCTCCTACGGGCTCGTACGGGCTCGTACGGGCGCGCACGGGCTCGCACAAGCTCGCACGGGCCTCTACGGGCTCGCAGAGGCCTCCTACGGGCTCGTACGGGCTCGTACGGGCTCGCACGGGCGCGCACGGGCTCGCACAAGCTCGCACGGGCCTCTACGGGCTCGCAGAGGCCTCCTACGGGCTCGTACGGGCTTGTACGGGCTCGCACGGGCGCGCACGGGCTCGCACAAGCTCGCACGGGCCTCTACGGGCTCGCAGAGGCCTCCTACGGGCTCGTACGGGCTCGTACGGGCTCGCACGGGCGCGCACGGGCTCGCACAAGCTCGCACGGGCCTCTACGGGCTCGCAGAGGCCTGCTACAGGCTCGCACGTGCGCTCACGGTCTCGCACAAGATCGCACGGGCCTCTACGGGCTCGCAGAGGCCTCCTACGGGCTCGTACGGGCTCACATGGGCTCGCACGGGCTCGCACAAGCTCGCACGGGCCTCTACGGGCTCGCAGAGCCCTGCTACGGGCTCGTACGGGCTCGCACGGGCGCGCACGGGCTCGCACAAGCTCGCACGGGCCTCTACGGGCTCGCAGAGGCCTGCTACGGGCTGGTACGGGCTGGTACGGGCTCGCACGGGCGCGCACGGGCTCGCACAAGCTCGCACGGGCCTCTACGGGCTCGCAGAGCCCTGCTACGGGCTCGTACGGGCTCGTACGGGCTCACATGGGCTCGCACGGGCTCGCACAAGCTCGCACGGGCCTCTACGGGCTCGCAGAGCCCTGCTACGGGCTCGTACGGGCTCGCACGGGCGCGCACGGGCTCGCACAAGCTCGCACGGGCCTCTACGGGCTCGCAGAGGCCTGCTACGGGCTGGTACGGGCTGGTACGGGCTCGCACGGGCGCGCACGGGCTCGTACAAGCTCGCACGGGCCTCTACGGGCTCGCAGAGCCCTGCTACGGGCTCGTACGGGCTCGCACGGGCGCGCACGGGCTCGCACAAGCTCGCACGGGCCTCTACGGGCTCGCAGAGGCCTCCTACTGGCTCGTAGGGGCTCGCACGGGTGCGCACGGGCTCGCACGGGCCTCTACGGGCTCGCAGAGGCCTGCTACAGGCTCGTACGGGCCCGTACGGGCTCGCACGGGCGCGCACGGGCTCGCACAAGCTCGCACGGGCCTCTACGGGCTCGCAGAGGCCTCCTACGGGCTTGTACGGGCTCGCATGGGCTCGCACGGGCTCGCACAAGATCGCACGGGCCTCTACGGGCTCGCAGAGGCCTCCTATGGGCTCGT
This sequence comes from Apteryx mantelli, assembly GCF_036417845.1. NCBI lineage: Eukaryota > Metazoa > Chordata > Aves > Apterygiformes > Apterygidae > Apteryx > Apteryx mantelli. Next base: position 35,344 of record NW_027118652.1, on the reverse strand, counting down.
ACGGGCTCGTACGGGCTCGCACGGGCGCGCACGGGCTCGCACAAGCTCGCACGGGCCTCTACGGGCTCGCAGCGGCCTCCTACGGGCTCGTACGGGCTCGTACGGGCTCGCACGGGCTCGCACAAGCTCGCACGGGCCTCTACGGGCTCGCAGAGGCCTCCTACGGGCTCGTACGGGCTCGCATGGGCTCGCACAGGCACGCACAAAGTCGCACGGGCCTCTACGGGCTCGCAGAGGCCTCCTACGGGCTCGCACGGGCGCGCACGGGCTCGCACAAGCTCGCACGGGCCTCTACGGGCTCGCAGAGGCCTGCTACAGGCTCGCACGTGCGCTCACGGTCTCGCACAAGATCGCACGGGCCTCTACGGGCTCGCAGAGGCCTCCTACGGGCTCGTACGGGCTCACATGGGCTCGCACGGGCTCGCACAAGCTCGCACGGGCCTCTACGGGCTCGCAGAGCCCTGCTACGGGCTCGTACGGGCTCGCACGGGCGCGCACGGGCTCGCACAAGCTCGCACGGGCCTCTACGGGCTCGCAGAGGCCTGCTACGGGCTGGTACGGGCTGGTACGGGCTCGCACGGGCGCGCACGGGCTCGCACAAGCTCGCACGGGCCTCTACGGGCTCGCAGAGGCCTCCTACGGGCTCGTACGGGCTCGCATGGGCTCGCACGGGCTCGCACAAGCTCGCACGGGCCTCTACGGGCTCGCAGAGGCCTCCTACGGGCTCGTACGGGCTCGCACGGGCGCGCACGGGCTCGCACAATCTCGCAGGGGCCTCTACGGGCTCCCAGAGACCTCCTACGGGCTCGTACGGGCTCGTACAAGCTCGCACGGGGGCGCACGGGTTCACACAAGCTCGCACGGGCCTCTACGGGCTCGCAGAGGCCTCCTACGGGCTCGTACGGGCTTGTACGGGCTCGCACGGGCGCGCACGGGCTCGCACAAGCACACACGGGCCTCTACGGGCTCGCGGAGGCCTCCTACGGGCTCATACGGGCTCGCACGGGCGTGCACAGGCTCGAACAAGCTCGCACGGGCCTCTACGGGCTCGCAGCGGCCTCCTACAGGCTCGTACGGGCTCGTACGGGCTGGCACGGGCGCCCACGGGCTCGCACAAGCTCGCACGGGCCTCTACGGGCTCGCAGAGGCCTGCTACGGGCTGGTAGGGGCTCGTACGGGCTCGCACGGGCACGCACGGGCTCGCACAAGCTCGCACGGGCCTCTACGGGCTCGCAGAGGCCTCCTACGGGCTAGTACGGGCTCGCACGGGCGCGCACGGTCTCGCACAAGCTCGCACGGGCCTCTACGGGCTCGCAGAGGCCTCCTACGGGCTCGTACGGGCTCGTACGGGCTCGCACGGGCTCGCACGGGCTCGCACAAGCTCGCACGGGCCTCTACGGGCTCGCAGAGGCCTGCTACGGGCTGGTACAGGCTCGTACGGGCTCGCACGGGCGCACACGGGCTCGCACAAGCTCGCACGGGCCTCTACGGGCTCGCAGAGGCCTGCTACGGCTCGTACGGGCTCGTACGGGCTCGCACGGGCGCGCACGGGCTCGCACAAGCTCGCACGGGCCTCTACGGGCTCGCAGAGGCCTGCTACGGGCTCGTACGGGCTCGCACGGGCGCGCACGGGCTCGCACAAGCTCGCACGGGCCTCTACGGGCTCGCAGAGGCCTCCTACGGGCTCGTACGGGCTCGCACGGGCGCGCACGGGCTCGTACAAGCTCGCACGGGCCTCTACGGGCTCGCAGAGGCCTCCTACGGGCTCGTACGGGCTCGCACGGGCGCGCACGGGCTCGCACAAGCTCGCACGGGCCTCTACGGGCTCGCAGAGGCCTCCTACTGGCTCGTAGGGGCTCGCACGGGTGCGCACGGGCTCGCACGGGCCTCTACGGGCTCGCAGAGGCCTGCTACAGGCTCGTACGGGCCCGTACGGGCTCGCACGGGCGCGCACGGGCTCGCACAAGCTCGCACGGGCCTCTACGGGCTCGCAGAGGCCTCCTACGGGCTTGTACGGGCTCGCATGGGCTCGCACGGGCTCGCACAAGATCGCACGGGCCTCTACGGGCTCGCAGAGGCCTCCTATGGGCTCGTACGGGCTCGTACGGGCTCGCACGGGCGCGCACGGGCTCGCACAAGCTCGCACGGGCCTCTACGGGCTCGCAGCGGCCTCCTACGGGCTCGTACGGGCTCGTACGGGCTCGCACGGGCTCGCACAAGCTCGCACGGGCCTCTACGGGCTCGCAGAGGCCTCCTACGGGCTCGTACGGGCTCGCATGGGCTCGCACAGGCACGCACAAAGTCGCACGGGCCTCTACGGGCTCGCAGAGGCCTCCTACGGGCTCGCACGGGCGCGCACGGGCTCGCACAAGCTCGCACGGGCCTCTACGGGCTCGCAGAGGCCTGCTACAGGCTCGCACGTGCGCTCACGGTCTCGCACAAGATCGCACGGGCCTCTACGGGCTCGCAGAGGCCTCCTACGGGCTCGTACGGGCTCACATGGGCTCGCACGGGCTCGCACAAGCTCGCACGGGCCTCTACGGGCTCGCAGAGCCCTGCTACGGGCTCGTACGGGCTCGCACGGGCGCGCACGGGCTCGCACAAGCTCGCACGGGCCTCTACGGGCTCGCAGAGGCCTGCTACGGGCTGGTACGGGCTGGTACGGGCTCGCACGGGCGCGCACGGGCTCGCACAAGCTCGCACGGGCCTCTACGGGCTCGCAGAGGCCTCCTACGGGCTCGTACGGGCTCGCATGGGCTCGCACGGGCTCGCACAAGCTCGCACGGGCCTCTACGGGCTCGCAGAGGCCTCCTACGGGCTCGTACGGGCTCGCACGGGCGCGCACGGGCTCGCACAATCTCGCAGGGGCCTCTACGGGCTCCCAGAGACCTCCTACGGGCTCGTACGGGCTCGTACAAGCTCGCACGGGGGCGCACGGGTTCACACAAGCTCGCACGGGCCTCTACGGGCTCGCAGAGGCCTCCTACGGGCTCGTACGGGCTTGTACGGGCTCGCACGGGCGCGCACGGGCTCGCACAAGCACACACGGGCCTCTACGGGCTCGCGGAGGCCTCCTACGGGCTCATACGGGCTCGCACGGGCGTGCACAGGCTCGAAAAAGCTCGCACGGGCCTCTACGGGCTCGCAGCGGCCTCCTACAGGCTCGTACGGGCTCGTACGGGCTGGCACGGGCGCCCACGGGCTCGCACAAGCTCGCACGGGCCTCTACGGGCTCGCAGAGGCCTGCTACGGGCTGGTAGGGGCTCGTACGGGCTCGCACGGGCACGCACGGGCTCGCACAAGCTCGCACGGGCCTCTACGGGCTCGCAGAGGCCTCCTACGGGCTAGTACGGGCTCGCACGGGCGCGCACGGTCTCGCACAAGCTCGCACGGGCCTCTACGGGCTCGCAGAGGCCTCCTACGGGCTCGTACGGGCTCGTACGGGCTCGCACGGGCTCGCACGGGCTCGCACAAGCTCGCACGGGCCTCTACGGGCTCGCAGAGGCCTGCTACGGGCTGGTACAGGCTCGTACGGGCTCGCACGGGCGCACACGGGCTCGCACAAGCTCGCACGGGCCTCTACGGGCTCGCAGAGGCCTGCTACGGGCTCGTACGGGCTCGTACGGGCTCGCACGGGCGCGCACGGGCTCGCACAAGCTCGCACGGGCCTCTACGGGCTCGCAGAGGCCTGCTACGGGCTCGTACGGGCTCGCACGGGCGCGCACGGGCTCGCACAAGCTCGCACGGGCCTCTACGGGCTCGCAGAGGCCTGCTACGGGCTGGTAGGGGCTCGTACGGGCTCGCACGGGCACGCACGGGCTCGCACAAGCTCGCACGGGCCTCTACGGGCTCGCAGAGGCCTCCTACGGGCTAGTACGGGCTCGCACGGGCGCGCACGGTCTCGCACAAGCTCGCACGGGCCTCTACGGGCTCGCAGAGCCCTGCTACGGGCTCGTACGGGCTCGCACGGGCGCGCACGGGCTCGCACAAGCTCGCACGGGCCTCTACGGGCTCGCAGAGGCCTCCTACTGGCTCGTAGGGGCTCGCACGGGTGCGCACGGGCTCGCACGGGCCTCTACGGGCTCGCAGAGGCCTGCTACAGGCTCGTACGGGCCCGTACGGGCTCGCACGGGCGCGCACGGGCTCGCACAAGCTCGCACGGGCCTCTACGGGCTCGCAGAGGCCTCCTACGGGCTTGTACGGGCTCGCATGGGCTCGCACGGGCTCGCACAAGATCGCACGGGCCTCTACGGGCTCGCAGAGGCCTCCTATGGGCTCGTACGGGCTCGTACGGGCTCGCACGGGCGCGCACGGGCTCGCACAAGCTCGCACGGGCCTCTACGGGCTCGCAGCGGCCTCCTACGGGCTCGTACGGGCTCGTACGGGCTCGCACGGGCTCGCACAAGCTCGCACGGGCCTCTACGGGCTCGCAGAGGCCTCCTACGGGCTCGTACGGGCTCGCATGGGCTCGCACAGGCACGCACAAAGTCGCACGGGCCTCTACGGGCTCGCAGAGGCCTCCTACGGGCTCGCACGGGCGCGCACGGGCTCGCACAAGCTCGCACGGGCCTCTACGGGCTCGCAGAGGCCTGCTACAGGCTCGCACGTGCGCTCACGGTCTCGCACAAGATCGCACGGGCCTCTACGGGCTCGCAGAGGCCTCCTACGGGCTCGTACGGGCTCACATGGGCTCGCACGGGCTCGCACAAGCTCGCACGGGCCTCTACGGGCTCGCAGAGCCCTGCTACGGGCTCGTACGGGCTCGCACGGGCGCGCACGGGCTCGCACAAGCTCGCACGGGCCTCTACGGGCTCGCAGAGGCCTGCTACGGGCTGGTACGGGCTGGTACGGGCTCGCACGGGCGCGCACGGGCTCGCACAAGCTCGCACGGGCCTCTACGGGCTCGCAGAGGCCTCCTACGGGCTCGTACGGGCTCGCATGGGCTCGCACGGGCTCGCACAAGCTCGCACGGGCCTCTACGGGCTCGCAGAGGCCTCCTACGGGCTCGTACGGGCTCGCACGGGCGCGCACGGGCTCGCACAATCTCGCAGGGGCCTCTACGGGCTCCCAGAGACCTCCTACGGGCTCGTACGGGCTCGTACAAGCTCGCACGGGGGCGCACGGGTTCACACAAGCTCGCACGGGCCTCTACGGGCTCGCAGAGGCCTCCTACGGGCTCGTACGGGCTTGTACGGGCTCGCACGGGCGCGCACGGGCTCGCACAAGCACACACGGGCCTCTACGGGCTCGCGGAGGCCTCCTACGGGCTCATACGGGCTCGCACGGGCGTGCACAGGCTCGAACAAGCTCGCACGGGCCTCTACGGGCTCGCAGCGGCCTCCTACAGGCTCGTACGGGCTCGTACGGGCTGGCACGGGCGCCCACGGGCTCGCACAAGCTCGCACGGGCCTCTACGGGCTCGCAGAGGCCTGCTACGGGCTGGTAGGGGCTCGTACGGGCTCGCACGGGCACGCACGGGCTCGCACAAGCTCGCACGGGCCTCTACGGGCTCGCAGAGGCCTCCTACGGGCTAGTACGGGCTCGCACGGGCGCGCACGGTCTCGCACAAGCTCGCACGGGCCTCTACGGGCTCGCAGAGGCCTCCTACGGGCTCGTACGGGCTCGTACGGGCTCGCACGGGCTCGCACGGGCTCGCACAAGCTCGCACGGGCCTCTACGGGCTCGCAGAGGCCTGCTACGGGCTGGTACAGGCTCGTACGGGCTCGCACGGGCGCACACGGGCTCGCACAAGCTCGCACGGGCCTCTACGGGCTCGCAGAGGCCTGCTACGGGCTCGTACGGGCTCGTACGGGCTCGCACGGGCGCGCACGGGCTCGCACAAGCTCGCACGGGCCTCTACGGGCTCGCAGAGGCCTGCTACGGGCTCGTACGGGCTCGCACGGGCGCGCACGGGCTCGCACAAGCTCGCACGGGCCTCTACGGGCTCGCAGAGGCCTCCTACGGGCTCGTACGGGCTCGCACGGGCGCGCACGGGCTCGTACAAGCTCGCACGGGCCTCTACGGGCTCGCAGAGCCCTGCTACGGGCTCGTACGGGCTCGCACGGGCGCGCACGGGCTCGCACAAGCTCGCACGGGCCTCTACGTGCTCGCAGAGGCCTCCTACTGGCTCGTAGGGGCTCGCACGGGTGCGCACGGGCTCGCACGGGCCTCTACGGGCTCGCAGAGGCCTGCTACAGGCTCGTACGGGCCCGTACGGGCTCGCACGGGCGCGCACGGGCTCGCACAAGCTCGCACGGGCCTCTACGGGCTCGCAGAGGCCTCCTACGGGCTTGTACGGGCTCGCATGGGCTCGCACGGGCTCGCACAAGATCGCACGGGCCTCTACGGGCTCGCAGAGGCCTCCTATGGGCTCGTACGGGCTCGTACGGGCTCGCACGGGCGCGCACGGGCTCGCACAAGCTCGCACGGGCCTCTACGGGCTCGCAGAGGCCTCCTACGGGCTCGTACGGGCTCGTACGGGCTCGCACGGGCGCGCACGGGCTCGCACAAGCTCGCACGGGCCTCTACGGGCTCGCAGAGGCCTCCTACGGGCTCGTACGGGCTCGTACGGGCGCGCACGGGCTCGCACAAGCTCGCACGGGCCTCTACGGGCTCGCAGAGGCCTCCTACGGGCTCGTACGGGCTCGTACGGGCTCGCACGGGCGCGCACGGGCTCGCACAAGCTCGCACGGGCCTCTACGGGCTCGCAGAGGCCTCCTACGGGCTCGTACGGGCTTGTACGGGCTCGCACGGGCGCGCACGGGCTCGCACAAGCTCGCACGGGCCTCTACGGGCTCGCAGAGGCCTCCTACGGGCTCGTACGGGCTCGTACGGGCTCGCACGGGCGCGCACGGGCTCGCACAAGCTCGCACGGGCCTCTACGGGCTCGCAGAGGCCTCCTACGGGCTCGTACGGGCTCGTACGGGCTCGCACGGGCGCGCACGGGCTCGCACAAGCTCGCACGGGCCTCTACGGGCTCCCAGAGGCCTCCTACGGGCGCGTACGGGCTCGCATGGGCGCGCATGGGCTCGCACAAGCTCGCACGGGCCTCTACGGGCTCGCAGAAGCCTCCTACGGGCTCGTACGGGCTCGTACGGGCTCGCACGGGCGCGCACGGGCTCGCACAAGGTCGCACGGGCCTCTACGGGCTCGCAGAGGCCTCCTACGGGCTCGTACGGGCTCGTACGGGCGCGCACGGGCTCGCACAATCTCGCAGGGGCCTCTACGGGCTCGCAGAGGCCTCCTACGGGCTCGTACGGGCTCGCACGGGCTCGCACGGGCGCGCACGGGCTCACACAAGCTCGCACGGGCCTCTACGGGCTCGCAGAGGCCTCCTACGGGCTCATACGGGCTCGCACGGGCGCGCACGGGCTCGCACAAGCTCGCACGGGCCTCTACGGGCTCGCAGCGGCCTCCTACGGGCTCGTACGGGCTCGTACGGGCTCGCACGGGCTCGCACAAGCTCGCACGGGCCTCTACGGGCTCGCAGAGGCCTCCTACGGGCTCGTACGGGCTCGCATGGGCTCGCACAGGCACGCACAAAGTCGCACGGGCCTCTACGGGCTCGCAGAGGCCTCCTACGGGCTCGCACGGGCGCGCACGGGCTCGCACAAGCTCGCACGGGCCTCTACGGGCTCGCAGAGGCCTGCTACAGGCTCGCACGTGCGCTCACGGTCTCGCACAAGATCGCACGGGCCTCTACGGGCTCGCAGAGGCCTCCTACGGGCTCGTACGGGCTCACATGGGCTCGCACGGGCTCGCACAAGCTCGCACGGGCCTCTACGGGCTCGCAGAGCCCTGCTACGGGCTCGTACGGGCTCGCACGGGCGCGCACGGGCTCGCACAAGCTCGCACGGGCCTCTACGGGCTCGCAGAGGCCTGCTACGGGCTGGTACGGGCTGGTACGGGCTCGCACGGGCGCGCACGGGCTCGCACAAGCTCGCACGGGCCTCTACGGGCTCGCAGAGCCCTGCTACGGGCTCGTACGGGCTCGTACGGGCTCACATGGGCTCGCACGGGCTCGCACAAGCTCGCACGGGCCTCTACGGGCTCGCAGAGCCCTGCTACGGGCTCGTACGGGCTCGCACGGGCGCGCACGGGCTCGCACAAGCTCGCACGGGCCTCTACGGGCTCGCAGAGGCCTGCTACGGGCTGGTACGGGCTGGTACGGGCTCGCACGGGCGCGCACGGGCTCGTACAAGCTCGCACGGGCCTCTACGGGCTCGCAGAGCCCTGCTACGGGCTCGTACGGGCTCGCACGGGCGCGCACGGGCTCGCACAAGCTCGCACGGGCCTCTACGGGCTCGCAGAGGCCTCCTACTGGCTCGTAGGGGCTCGCACGGGTGCGCACGGGCTCGCACGGGCCTCTACGGGCTCGCAGAGGCCTGCTACAGGCTCGTACGGGCCCGTACGGGCTCGCACGGGCGCGCACGGGCTCGCACAAGCTCGCACGGGCCTCTACGGGCTCGCAGAGGCCTCCTACGGGCTTGTACGGGCTCGCATGGGCTCGCACGGGCTCGCACAAGATCGCACGGGCCTCTACGGGCTCGCAGAAGCCTCCTACGGGCTCGTACGGGCTCGCATGGGCTCGCAGGGGCTCGCACAAGCTCGCACGGGCCTCTACGGGCTCGCAGAGGCCTCCTACGGGCTCGCACGGGCGCGCACGGGCTCGCACAAGCTCGCACGGGCCTCTACGGGCTCGCAGAGGCCTGCTACAGGCTCGCACGTGCGCTCACGGTCTCGCACAAGATCGCACGGGCCTCTACGGGCTCGCAGAGGCCTCCTACGGGCTCGTACGGGCTCACATGGGCTCGCACGGGCTCGCACAAGCTCGCACGGGCCTCTACGGGCTCGCAGAGCCCTGCTACGGGCTCGTACGGGCTCGCACGGGCGCGCACGGGCTCGCACAAGCTCGCACGGGCCTCTACGGGCTCGCAGAGGCCTGCTACGGGCTGGTACGGGCTGGTACGGGCTCGCACGGGCGCGCACGGGCTCGCACAAGCTCGCACGGGCCTCTACGGGCTCGCAGAGCCCTGCTACGGGCTCGTACGGGCTCGTACGGGCTCACATGGGCTCGCACGGGCTCGCACAAGCTCGCACGGGCCTCTACGGGCTCGCAGAGCCCTGCTACGGGCTCGTACGGGCTCGCACGGGCGCGCACGGGCTCGCACAAGCTCGCACGGGCCTCTACGGGCTCGCAGAGGCCTGCTACGGGCTGGTACGGGCTGGTACGGGCTCGCACGGGCGCGCACGGGCTCGTACAAGCTCGCACGGGCCTCTACGGGCTCGCAGAGCCCTGCTACGGGCTCGTACGGGCTCGCACGGGCGCGCACGGGCTCGCACAAGCTCGCACGGGCCTCTACGGGCTCGCAGAGGCCTCCTACTGGCTCGTAGGGGCTCGCACGGGTGCGCACGGGCTCGCACGGGCCTCTACGGGCTCGCAGAGGCCTGCTACAGGCTCGTACGGGCCCGTACGGGCTCGCACGGGCGCGCACGGGCTCGCACAAGCTCGCACGGGCCTCTACGGGCTCGCAGAGGCCTCCTACGGGCTCGTACGGGCTCGCATGGGCTCGCACGGGCTCGCACAAGATCGCACGGGCCTCTACGGGCTCGCAGAGGCCTCCTATGGGCTCGTACGGGCTCGTACGGGCTCGCACGGGCGCGCACGGGCTCGCACAAGCTCGCACGGGCCTCTACGGGCTCGCAGCGGCCTCCTACGGGCTCGTACGGGCTCGTACGGGCTCGCACGGGCTCGCACAAGCTCGCACGGGCCTCTACGGGCTCGCAGAGGCCTCCTACGGGCTCGTACGGGCTCGCATGGGCTCGCACAGGCACGCACAAAGTCGCACGGGCCTCTACGGGCTCGCAGAGGCCTCCTACGGGCTCGCACGGGCGCGCACGGGCTCGCACAAGCTCGCACGGGCCTCTACGGGCTCGCAGAGGCCTGCTACAGGCTCGCACGTGCGCTCACGGTCTCGCACAAGATCGCACGGGCCTCTACGGGCTCGCAGAGGCCTCCTACGGGCTCGTACGGGCTCACATGGGCTCGCACGGGCTCGCACAAGCTCGCACGGGCCTCTACGGGCTCGCAGAGCCCTGCTACGGGCTCGTACGGGCTCGCACGGGCGCGCACGGGCTCGCACAAGCTCGCACGGGCCTCTACGGGCTCGCAGAGGCCTGCTACGGGCTGGTACGGGCTGGTACGGGCTCGCACGGGCGCGCACGGGCTCGCACAAGCTCGCACGGGCCTCTACGGGCTCGCAGAGGCCTCCTACGGGCTCGTACGGGCTCGCATGGGCTCGCACGGGCTCGCACAAGCTCGCACGGGCCTCTACGGGCTCGCAGAGGCCTCCTACGGGCTCGTACGGGCTCGCACGGGCGCGCACGGGCTCGCACAATCTCGCAGGGGCCTCTACGGGCTCCCAGAGACCTCCTACGGGCTCGTACGGGCTCGTACAAGCTCGCACGGGGGCGCACGGGTTCACACAAGCTCGCACGGGCCTCTACGGGCTCGCAGAGGCCTCCTACGGGCTCGTACGGGCTTGTACGGGCTCGCACGGGCGCGCACGGGCTCGCACAAGCACACACGGGCCTCTACGGGCTCGCGGAGGCCTCCTACGGGCTCATACGGGCTCGCACGGGCGTGCACAGGCTCGAACAAGCTCGCACGGGCCTCTACGGGCTCGCAGCGGCCTCCTACAGGCTCGTACGGGCTCGTACGGGCTGGCACGGGCGCCCACGGGCTCGCACAAGCTCGCACGGGCCTCTACGGGCTCGCAGAGGCCTGCTACGGGCTGGTAGGGGCTCGTACGGGCTCGCACGGGCACGCACGGGCTCGCACAAGCTCGCACGGGCCTCTACGGGCTCGCAGAGGCCTCCTACGGGCTAGTACGGGCTCGCACGGGCGCGCACGGTCTCGCACAAGCTCGCACGGGCCTCTACGGGCTCGCAGAGGCCTCCTACGGGCTCGTACGGGCTCGTACGGGCTCGCACGGGCTCGCACGGGCTCGCACAAGCTCGCACGGGCCTCTACGGGCTCGCAGAGGCCTGCTACGGGCTGGTACAGGCTCGTACGGGCTCGCACGGGCGCACACGGGCTCGCACAAGCTCGCACGGGCCTCTACGGGCTCGCAGAGGCCTGCTACGGGCTCGTACGGGCTCGTACGGGCTCGCACGGGCGCGCACGGGCTCGCACAAGCTCGCACGGGCCTCTACGGGCTCGCAGAGGCCTGCTACGGGCTCGTACGGGCTCGCACGGGCGCGCACGGGCTCGCACAAGCTCGCACGGGCCTCTACGGGCTCGCAGAGGCCTCCTACGGGCTCGCACGGGCGCGCACGGGCTCGCACAAGCTCGCACGGGCCTCTACGGGCTCGCAGAGGCCTGCTACAGGCTCGCACGTGCGCTCACGGTCTCGCACAAGATCGCACGGGCCTCTACGGGCTCGCAGAGGCCTCCTACGGGCTCGTACGGGCTCACATGGGCTCGCACGGGCTCGCACAAGCTCGCACGGGCCTCTACGGGCTCGCAGAGCCCTGCTACGGGCTCGTACGGGCTCGCACGGGCGCGCACGGGCTCGCACAAGCTCGCACGGGCCTCTACGGGCTCGCAGAGGCCTGCTACGGGCTGGTACGGGCTGGTACGGGCTCGCACGGGCGCGCACGGGCTCGCACAAGCTCGCACGGGCCTCTACGGGCTCGCAGAGCCCTGCTACGGGCTCGTACGGGCTCGTACGGGCTCACATGGGCTCGCACGGGCTCGCACAAGCTCGCACGGGCCTCTACGGGCTCGCAGAGCCCTGCTACGGGCTCGTACGGGCTCGCACGGGCGCGCACGGGCTCGCACAAGCTCGCACGGGCCTCTACGGGCTCGCAGAGGCCTGCTACGGGCTGGTACGGGCTGGTACGGGCTCGCACGGGCGCGCACGGGCTCGTACAAGCTCGCACGGGCCTCTACGGGCTCGCAGAGCCCTGCTACGGGCTCGTACGGGCTCGCACGGGCGCGCACGGGCTCGCACAAGCTCGCACGGGCCTCTACGGGCTCGCAGAGGCCTCCTACTGGCTCGTAGGGGCTCGCACGGGTGCGCACGGGCTCGCACGGGCCTCTACGGGCTCGCAGAGGCCTGCTACAGGCTCGTACGGGCCCGTACGGGGCTCGCACGGGCGCGCACGGGCTCGCACAAGCTCGCACGGGCCTCTACGGGCTCGCAGAGGCCTCCTACGGGCTCGTACGGGCTCGTACGGGCTCGCACGGGCTCGCACAAGCTCGCACGGGCCTCTACGGGCTCGCAGAGGCCTCCTATGGGCTCGTACGGGCTCGTACGGGCTCGCACGGGCGCGCACGGGCTCGCACAAGCTCGCACGGGCCTCTACGGGCTCGCAGCGGCCTCCTACGGGCTCGTACGGGCTCGTACGGGCTCGCACGGGCTCGCACAAGCTCGCACGGGCCTCTACGGGCTCGCAGAGGCCTCCTACGGGCTCGTACGGGCTCGCATGGGCTCGCACAGGCACGCACAAAGTCGCACGGGCCTCTACGGGCTCGCAGAGGCCTCCTACGGGCTCGCACGGGCGCGCACGGGCTCGCACAAGCTCGCACGGGCCTCTACGGGCTCGCAGAGGCCTGCTACAGGCTCGCACGTGCGCTCACGGTCTCGCACAAGATCGCACGGGCCTCTACGGGCTCGCAGAGGCCTCCTACGGGCTCGTACGGGCTCACATGGGCTCGCACGGGCTCGCACAAGCTCGCACGGGCCTCTACGGGCTCGCAGAGCCCTGCTACGGGCTCGTACGGGCTCGCACGGGCGCGCACGGGCTCGCACAAGCTCGCACGGGCCTCTACGGGCTCGCAGAGGCCTGCTACGGGCTGGTACGGGCTGGTACGGGCTCGCACGGGCGCGCACGGGCTCGCACAAGCTCGCACGGGCCTCTACGGGCTCGCAGAGGCCTCCTACGGGCTCGTACGGGCTCGCATGGGCTCGCACGGGCTCGCACAAGCTCGCACGGGCCTCTACGGGCTCGCAGAGGCCTCCTACGGGCTCGTACGGGCTCGCACGGGCGCGCACGGGCTCGCACAATCTCGCAGGGGCCTCTACGGGCTCCCAGAGACCTCCTACGGGCTCGTACGGGCTCGTACAAGCTCGCACGGGGGCGCACGGGTTCACACAAGCTCGCACGGGCCTCTACGGGCTCGCAGAGGCCTCCTACGGGCTCGTACGGGCTTGTACGGGCTCGCACGGGCGCGCACGGGCTCGCACAAGCACACACGGGCCTCTACGGGCTCGCGGAGGCCTCCTACGGGCTCATACGGGCTCGCACGGGCGTGCACAGGCTCGAACAAGCTCGCACGGGCCTCTACGGGCTCGCAGCGGCCTCCTACAGGCTCGTACGGGCTCGTACGGGCTGGCACGGGCGCCCACGGGCTCGCACAAGCTCGCACGGGCCTCTACGGGCTCGCAGAGGCCTGCTACGGGCTGGTAGGGGCTCGTACGGGCTCGCACGGGCACGCACGGGCTCGCACAAGCTCGCACGGGCCTCTACGGGCTCGCAGAGGCCTCCTACGGGCTAGTACGGGCTCGCACGGGCGCGCACGGTCTCGCACAAGCTCGCACGGGCCTCTACGGGCTCGCAGAGGCCTCCTACGGGCTCGTACGGGCTCGTACGGGCTCGCACGGGCTCGCACGGGCTCGCACAAGCTCGCACGGGCCTCTACGGGCTCGCAGAGGCCTGCTACGGGCTGGTACAGGCTCGTACGGGCTCGCACGGGCGCACACGGGCTCGCACAAGCTCGCACGGGCCTCTACGGGCTCGCAGAGGCCTGCTACGGGCTCGTACGGGCTCGTACGGGCTCGCACGGGCGCGCACGGGCTCGCACAAGCTCGCACGGGCCTCTACGGGCTCGCAGAGGCCTGCTACGGGCTCGTACGGGCTCGCACGGGCGCGCACGGGCTCGCACAAGCTCGCACGGGCCTCTACGGGCTCGCAGAGGCCTGCTACGGGCTCGTACGGGCTCGCACGGGCGCGCACGGGCTCGTACAAGCTCGCACGGGCCTCTACGGGCTCGCAGAGCCCTGCTACGGGCTCGTACGGGCTCGCACGGGCGCGCACGGGCTCGCACAAGCTCGCACGGGCCTCTACGGGCTCGCAGAGGCCTCCTACTGGCTCGTAGGGGCTCGCACGGGTGCGCACGGGCTCGCACGGGCCTCTACGGGCTCGCAGAGGCCTGCTACAGGCTCGTACGGGCCCGTACGGGCTCGCACGGGCGCGCACGGGCTCGCACAAGCTCGCACGGGCCTCTACGGGCTCGCAGAGGCCTCCTACGGGCTTGTACGGGCTCGCATGGGCTCGCACGGGCTCGCACAAGATCGCACGGGCCTCTACGGGCTCGCAGAGGCCTCCTATGGGCTCGTACGGGCTCGTACGGGCTCGCACGGGCGCGCACGGGCTCGCACAAGCTCGCACGGGCCTCTACGGGCTCGCAGAGGCCTCCTACGGGCTCGTACGGGCTCGTACGGGCTCGCACGGGCGCGCACGGGCTCGCACAAGCTCGCACGGGCCTCTACGGGCTCGCAGAGGCCTCCTACGGGCTCGTACGGGCTCGTACGGGCGCGCACGGGCTCGCACAAGCTCGCACGGGCCTCTACGGGCTCGCAGAGGCCTCCTACGGGCTCGTACGGGCTCGTACGGGCTCGCACGGGCGCGCACGGGCTCGCACAAGCTCGCACGGGCCTCTACGGGCTCGCAGAGGCCTCCTACGGGTTCGTACGGGCTTGTACGGGCTCGCACGGGCGCGCACGGGCTCGCACAAGCTCGCACGGGCCTCTACGGGCTCGCAGAGGCCTCCTACGGGCTCGTACGGGCTCGTACGGGCTCGCACGGGCGCGCACGGGCTCGCACAAGCTCGCACGGGCCTCTACGGGCTCGCAGAGGCCTCCTACGGGCTCGTACGGGCTCGTACGGGCTCGCACGGGCGCGCACGGGCTCGCACAAGCTCGCACGGGCCTCTACGGGCTCCCAGAGGCCTCCTACGGGCGCGTACGGGATCGCATGGGCGCGCATGGGCTCGCACAAGCTCGCACGGGCCTCTACGGGCTCGCAGAAGCCTCCTACGGGCTCGTACGGGCTCGTACGGGCTCGCACGGGCGCGCACGGGCTCGCACAAGGTCGCACGGGCCTCTACGGGCTCGCAGAGGCCTCCTACGGGCTCGTACGGGCTCGTACGGGCGCGCACGGGCTCGCACAATCTCGCAGGGGCCTCTACGGGCTCGCAGAGGCCTCCTACGGGCTCGTACGGGCTCGCACGGGCTCGCACGGGCGCGCACGGGCTCACACAAGCTCGCACGGGCCTCTACGGGCTCGCAGAGGCCTCCTACGGGCTCATACGGGCTCGCACGGGCGCGCACGGGCTCGCACAAGCTCGCACGGGCCTCTACGGGCTCGCAGAGGCCTGCTACAGGCTCGCACGTGCGCTCACGGTCTCGCACAAGATCGCACGGGCCTCTACGGGCTCGCAGAGGCCTCCTACGGGCTCGTACGGGCTCACATGGGCTCGCACGGGCTCGCACAAGCTCGCACGGGCCTCTACGGGCTCGCAGAGCCCTGCTACGGGCTCGTACGGGCTCGCACGGGCGCGCACGGGCTCGCACAAGCTCGCACGGGCCTCTACGGGCTCGCAGAGGCCTCCTACGGGCTCGTACGGGCTGGTACGGGCTCGCACGGGCGCGCACGGGCTCGCACAAGCTCGCACGGGCCTCTACGGGCTCGCAGAGGCCTCCTACGGGCTCGTACGGGCTCGCATGGGCTCGCACGGGCTCGCACAAGCTCGCACGGGCCTCTACGGGCTCGCAGAGGCCTCCTACGGGCTCGTACGGGCTCGCACGGGCGCGCACGGGCTCGCACAATCTCGCAGGGGGCCTCTACGGGCTCCCAGAGACCTCCTACGGGCTCGTACGGGCTCGTACAAGCTCGCACGGGGGCGCACGGGTTCACACAAGCTCGCACGGGCCTCTACGGGCTCGCAGAGGCCTCCTACGGGCTCGTACGGGCTTGTACGGGCTCGCACGGGCGCGCACGGGCTCGCACAAGCACACACGGGCCTCTACGGGCTCGCGGAGGCCTCCTACGGGCTCATACGGGCTCGCACGGGCGTGCACAGGCTCGAACAAGCTCGCACGGGCCTCTACGGGCTCGCAGCGGCCTCCTACAGGCTCGTACGGGCTCGTACGGGCTGGCACGGGCGCCCACGGGCTCGCACAAGCTCGCACGGGCCTCTACGGGCTCGCAGAGGCCTGCTACGGGCTGGTAGGGGCTCGTACGGGCTCGCACGGGCACGCACGGGCTCGCACAAGCTCGCACGGGCCTCTACGGGCTCGCAGAGGCCTCCTACGGGCTAGTACGGGCTCGCACGGGCGCGCACGGTCTCGCACAAGCTCGCACGGGCCTCTACGGGCTCGCAGAGGCCTCCTACGGGCTCGTACGGGCTCGTACGGGCTCGCACGGGCTCGCACGGGCTCGCACAAGCTCGCACGGGCCTCTACGGGCTCGCAGAGGCCTCCTACGGGCTGGTACAGGCTCGTACGGGCTCGCACGGGCGCACACGGGCTCGCACAAGCTCGCACGGGCCTCTACGGGCTCGCAGAGGCCTGCTACGGGCTCGTACGGGCTCGTACGGGCTCGCACGGGCGCGCACGGGCTCGCACAAGCTCGCACGGGCCTCTACGGGCTCGCAGAGGCCTGCTACGGGCTGGTACGGGCTCGCACGGGCGCGCACGGGCTCGCACAAGCTCGCACGGGCCTCTACGGGCTCGCAGAGCCCTGCTACGGGCTCGTACGGGCTCGCACGGGCGCGCACGGGCTCGTACAAGCTCGCACGGGCCTCTACGGGCTCGCAGAGCCCTGCTACGGGCTCGTACGGGCTCGCACGGGCGCGCACGGGCTCGCACAAGCTCGCACGGGCCTCTACGGGCTCGCAGAGGCCTCCTACTGGCTCGTAGGGGCTCGCACGGGTGCGCACGGGCTCGCACGGGCCTCTACGGGCTCGCAGAGGCCTGCTACAGGCTCGTACGGGCCCGTACGTGCTCGCACGGGCGCGCACGGGCTCGCACAAGCTCGCACGGGCCTCTACGGGCTCGCAGAGGCCTCCTACGGGCTTGTACGGGCTCGCATGGGCTCGCACGGGCTCGCACAAGATCGCACGGGCCTCTACGGGCTCGCAGAGGCCTCCTATGGGCTCGTAGGGGCTCGTACGGGCTCGCACGGGCGCGCACGGGCTCGCACAAGCTCGCACGGGCCTCTACGGGCTCGCAGCGGCCTCCTACGGGCTCGTACGGGCTCGTACGGGCTCGCACGGGCTCGCACAAGCTCGCACGGGCCTCTACGGGCTCGCAGAGGCCTCCTACGGGCTCGTACGGGCTCGCATGGGCTCGCACAGGCACGCACAAAGTCGCACGGGCCTCTACGGGCTCGCAGAGGCCTCCTACGGGCTCGCACGGGCGCGCACGGGCTCGCACAAGCTCGCACGGGCCTCTACGGGCTCGCAGAGGCCTGCTACAGGCTCGCACGTGCGCTCACGGTCTCGCACAAGATCGCACGGGCCTCTACGGGCTCGCAGAGGCCTCCTACGGGCTCGTACGGGCTCACATGGGCTCGCACGGGCTCGCACAAGCTCGCACGGGCCTCTACGGGCTCGCAGAGCCCTGCTACGGGCTCGTACGGGCTCGCACGGGCGCGCACGGGCTCGCACAAGCTCGCACGGGCCTCTACGGGCTTGCAGAGGCCTGCTACGGGCTGGTACGGGCTGGTACGGGCTCGCACGGGCGCGCACGGGCTCGCACAAGCTCGCACGGGCCTCTACGGGCTCGCAGAGGCCTCCTACGGGCTCGTACGGGCTCGCATGGGCTCGCACGGGCTCGCACAAGCTCGCACGGGCCTCTACGGGCTCGCAGAGGCCTCCTACGGGCTCGTACGGGCTCGCACGGGCGCGCACGGGCTCGCACAATCTCGCAGGGGCCTCTACGGGCTCCCAGAGACCTCCTACGGGCTCGTACGGGCTCGTACAAGCTCGCACGGGGGCGCACGGGTTCACACAAGCTCGCACGGGCCTCTACGGGCTCGCAGAGGCCTCCTACGGGCTCGTACGGGCTTGTACGGGCTCGCACGGGCGCGCACGGGCTCGCACAAGCACACACGGGCCTCTACGGGCTCGCGGAGGCCTCCTACGGGCTCATACGGGCTCGCACGGGCGTGCACAGGCTCGAACAAGCTCGCACGGGCCTCTACGGGCTCGCAGCGGCCTCCTACAGGCTCGTACGGGCTCGTACGGGCTGGCACGGGCGCCCACGGGCTCGCACAAGCTCGCACGGGCCTCTACGGGCTCGCAGAGGCCTGCTACGGGCTGGTAGGGGCTCGTACGGGCTCGCACGGGCACGCACGGGCTCGCACAAGCTCGCACGGGCCTCTACGGGCTCGCAGAGGCCTCCTACGGGCTAGTACGGGCTCGCACGGGCGCGCACGGTCTCGCACAAGCTCGCACGGGCCTCTACGGGCTCGCAGAGGCCTCCTACGGGCTCGTACGGGCTCGTACGGGCTCGCACGGGCTCGCACGGGCTCGCACAAGCTCGCACGGGCCTCTACGGGCTCGCAGAGGCCTGCTACGGGCTGGTACAGGCTCGTACGGGCTCGCACGGGCGCACACGGGCTCGCACAAGCTCGCACGGGCCTCTACGGGCTCGCAGAGGCCTGCTACGGGCTCGTACGGGCTCGTACGGGCTCGCACGGGCGCGCACGGGCTCGCACAAGCTCGCACGGGCCTCTACGGGCTCGCAGAGGCCTGCTACGGGCTCGTACGGGCTCGCACGGGCGCGCACGGGCTCGCACAAGCTCGCACGGGCCTCTACGGGCTCGCAGAGGCCTGCTACGGGCTCGTACGGGCTCGCACGGGCGCGCACGGGCTCGTACAAGCTCGCACGGGCCTCTACGGGCTCGCAGAGCCCTGCTACGGGCTCGTACGGGCTCGCACGGGCGCGCACGGGCTCGCACAAGCTCGCACGGGCCTCTACGGGCTCGCAGAGGCCTCCTACTGGCTCGTAGGGGCTCGCACGGGTGCGCACGGGCTCGCACGGGCCTCTACGGGCTCGCAGAGGCCTGCTACAGGCTCGTACGGGCCCGTACGGGCTCGCACGGGCGCGCACGGGCTCGCACAAGCTCGCACGGGCCTCTACGGGCTCGCAGAGGCCTCCTACGGGCTTGTACGGGCTCGCATGGGCTCGCACGGGCTCGCACAAGATCGCACGGGCCTCTACGGGCTCGCAGAGGCCTCCTATGGGCTCGTACGGGCTCGTACGGGCTCGCACGGGCGCGCACGGGCTCGCACAAGCTCGCACGGGCCTCTACGGGCTCGCAGAGGCCTCCTACGGGCTCGTACGGGCTCGTACGGGCGCGCACGGGCTCGCACAAGCTCGCACAAGCTCGCACGGGCCTCTACGGGCTCGCAGAGGCCTCCTACGGGCTCGTACGGGCTCGCATGGGCTCGCACGGGCTCGCACAAGGTCGCACGGGCCTCTACGGGCTCGTAGAGGCCTCCTACGGGCTCGTACGGGCTCGTACGGGCTCGCATGGGCTCGCACGGGCTCGCACAAGATCGCACGGGCCTCTACGGGCTCGCAGAGGCCTCCTACGGGCTCGTACGGGCTCGTACAAGCTCGCACAGGCCTCTACGGCCTCGCACAAGCTCGCACGGGCCTCTACGGGCTCGCAGAGGCCTCCTACGGGCTCGTACGGGCTCGTACGGGCTCGCATGGGCGCGCACGGGCTCGCACAAGCTCGCACGGGCCTCTACGGGCTCGCAGAGGCCTCCTACGGGCTCGTACGGGCCCGTACGGGCTCGCATGGGCGCGCACGGGCTCGCACAAGCTCGCACGGGCCTCTACGGGCTCGCAGAGGCCTCCTACGGACTCGTACGGGCTCGTACGGGCTCGCACGGGCGCGCACGGGCTCGCACAAGCTCGCACGGGCCTCTACGGGCTCGCAGAGGCCTCCTACGGGCTCGTACGGGCTCGTACGGGCTCGCACGGGCCTCTACGGGCTCGCAGAGGCCTCCTACGGGCTCGTACGGGCTCGCATGGGTTCGCACGGGCTCGCACAAGCTCGCACGGGCCTCTACGGGCTCGCAGAGGCCTGCTACAGGTTGGTACGGGCTCGTACGGGCTCGCACGGGCGCGCACGGGCTCGCACAAGCTCGCACGGGCCTCTACGGGCTCGCAGAGGCCTCCTACGGGCTCGTACGGGCTCGTATGTGCTCGCACGGGCGCGCACGGGCTCGCACAAGCTCGCACGGGCCTCTACGGGCTCGCAGAGGCCTGCTACGGGCTCGTACGGGCTCGTAGGGGCTCGCACGGGCGCGCACGGGCTCGCACAAGCACACACGGGCCTCTACGGGCTCGTGGAGGCCTCCTACGGGCTCATACGGGCTCGCACGGGCGCGCACGGGCTCGCAGAAGCTCGCACGGGCCTCTACGGGCTCGCAGCGGCCTCCTACGGGCTCGTACGGGCTCGTACGGGCTCGCACGGGCGCGAACGGGCTCGCACAAGCTCGCACGGGCCTCTACGGGCTCGCAGAGGCCTCCTACGGGCTCGTACGGGCTCGTACGGGCTCGCACGGGCGCGCACGGGCTCGCACAAGCTCGCACGGGCCTCTACGGGCTCGCAGAGCCCTGCTACGGGCTCGTACGGGCTCGTACGGGCTCGCACGGGCGCGCACGGGCTCGCACAAGCTCGCACGGGCCTCTACGGGCTCGCAGAGGCCTCCTACGGGCTCGTACGGGCTCGTACAGGCTCGCACGGGCACGCACGGGCTCGCACAAGCTCGCACGGGCCTCTACGGGCTCGCAGAGGCCTCCTACGGGCTCATACGGGCTCGCACGGGCGCGCACGGGCTCGCACAAGCTCGCACGGGCCTCTACGGGCTCGCAGAGGCCTGCTACGGGTTGGTACGGGCTCGTACGGGCTCGCACGGGCGCGCACGGGCTCGCACAAGCTCGCACGGGCCTCTACGGGCTCGCAGAGGCCTCCTACGGGCTCGTACGGGCTCGAATGCGCTCGCACGGGCTCGCACAAGACCGCACGGGCCTCTACGGGCTCGTAGAGGCCTCCTACGGGCTCGTACGGGCTCGTACGGGCTCGCATGGGCTCGCACGGGCTCGCACAAGATCGCACGGGCCTCTACGGGCTCGCAGAGGCCTCCTACGGGCTCGTACGGGCTCGCACGGGCGCGCACGGGCGCGCACGGACTCACACAAGCTCGCACGGGCCTCTACGGGCTCGCACAAGCTCGCACGGGCCTCTACGGGCTCGCAGAGGCCTCCTACGGGCTCGTACGGGCTCGTACGGGCGCGCACGGGCTCGCACAAGCTCGCACGGGCCTCTACGGGCTCGCAGAGGCCTCCTACGGGCTCGTACGGGCTCGCATGGGCTCGCAGGGGCTCGCACAAGCTCGCACGGGCCTCTACGGGCTCGCAGAGGCCTCCTACGGGCTCGTACGGGCCCGTACGGGCTCGCATGGGCGCGCACGGGCTCGCACAAGCTCGCACGGGCCTCTACGGGCTCGCAGAGGCCTCCTACGGACTCGTACGGGCTCGTACGGGCTCGCACGGGGCGCGCACGGGCTCGCACAAGCTCGCACGGGCCTCTACGGGCTCGCAGAGGCCTCCTACGGGCTCGTACGGGCTCGCACAAGCTCGCACGGGCCTCTACGGGCTCGCAGAGGCCTCCTACGGGCTCGTACGGGCTCGCATGGGCTCGCAGGGGCTCGCACAAGCTCGCACGGGCCTCTACGGGCTCGCAGAGGCCTCCTACGGGCTCGTACGGGCCCGTACGGGCTCGCATGGGCGCGCACGGGCTCGCACAAGCTCGCACGGGCCTCTACGGGCTCGCAGAGGCCTCCTACGGGCTCGTACGGGCTCGCATGGGCTCGCACGGGCTCGCACAAGCTCGCACGGGCCTCTACGGGCTCGCAGAGGCCTGCTACAGGTTGGTACGGGCTCGTACGGGCTCGCACGGGCGCGCACGGGCTCGCACAAGCTCGCACGGGCCTCTACGGGCTCGCAGAGGCCTCCTACGGGCTCGTACGGGCTTGTACGGGCTCGCACGGGCGCGCACGGGCTCGCACAAGCTCGCACGGGCCTCTACGGGCTCGCAGAGGCCTGCTACGGGCTCGTACGGGCTCACACGGGCGCGCACGGGCTCGCACAAGCTCGCACGGGCCTCTACGGGCTCGCAGAGGCCTCCTACGGGCTCGTACGGGCTCGCATGGGCTCGCACGGGCTCGCACAAGCTCGCACGGGCCTCTACGGGCTCGCAGAGGCCTCCTACGGGCTCGTACGGGCCCGTACGGGCTCGCATGGGCGCGCACGGGCTCGCACAAGCTCGCACGGGCCTCTACGGGCTCGCAGAGGCCTCCTACGGACTCGTACGGGCTCGTACGGGCTCGCACGGGCGCGCACGGGCTCGCACAAGCTCGCACGGGCCTCTACGGGCTCGCAGAGGCCTCCTACAGGCTCGTACGGGCTCGTACGGGCTCGCACGGGCCTCTACGGGCTCGCAGAGGCCTCCTACGGGCTCCTACGGGCTCGCATGGGCTCGCACGGGCTCGCACAAGCTCGCACGGGCCTCTACGGGCTCGCAGAGGCCTTCTACAGGTTGGTACGGGCTCGTACGGGCTCGCACGGGCGCGCACGGGCTCGCACAAGCTCGCACGGACCTCTACGGGCTCGCAGAGGCCTCCTACGGGCTCGTACGGGCTCGTATGTGCTCGCACGGGCGCGCACGGGCTCGCACAAGCTCGCACGGGCCTCTACGGGCTCGCAGAGGCCTGCTACGGGCTCGTACGGGCTCGTACGGGCTCGCACGGGCGCGCACGGGCTCGCACAAGCTCGCACGGGCCTCTACGGGCTCGCAGAGGCCTCCTACGGGCTCGTACGGGCTCGTGCGGGCGCGCACGGGCTCGCACAAGCTCGCACGGGCCTCTACGGGCTCACAGAGGCCTCCTACGGGCTCGTACGGGCTCGTACAAGCTCGCACAGTCCTCTACGGGCTCGCCCAAGCTCGCACGGGCCTCTACGGGCTCGCAGAGGCCTCCTACGGGCTCGTACGGGCTCGTACGGGCTCGCACAGGCGCGCACCGGCTCGCACAAGCTCGCACGGGCCTCTACGGGCTCGTAGAGGCCTGCTACGGGCTAGTACGGGCTCGCATGGGCGCGCACGGGCTCGCACAAGCTCGCACGGGCCTCTATGGGCTCGCAGAGGCCTCCTACGGGCTCGTACGGGCTCGTACGGGCTCGCACGGGCGCGCATGGGCTCGCACAAGCTCGCACGGGCCTCTACGGGCTCGCAGAGGCCTCCTACGGGCTCGTACGGGCTCGCACGGGCACGCACGGGCACGCACAAGCTCGCACAAGCTCGCACGGGCCTCTACGGGCTCGCAGAGGCCTCCTACGGGCTCGTACGGGCTCGCATGGGCTCGCACGGGCTCGCACAAGACCGCACGGGCCTCTACGGGCTCGTAGAGGCCTCCTACGGGCTCGTACGGGCTCGTACAAGCTCGCACAGGCCTCTACGGGCTCGCACAAGCTCGCACGGGCCTCTACGGGCTCGCAGAGGCCTCCTACGGGCTCGTACGGGCTCGTACGGGCGCGCACGGGCTCGCACAAGCTCGCACGGGCCTCTACGGGCTCACAGAGGCCTCCTACGGGTTCGTACGGGCTCGTACAAGCTCGCACAGTCCTCTACGGGCTCGCCCAAGCTCGCACGGGCCTCTACGGGCTCGCAGAGGCCTCCTACGGGCTCGTACGGGCTCGTACGGGCTCGCACGGGCGCGCACGGGCTCGCACAAGCTCGCACGGGCCTCTACGGGCTCGCAGAGGCCTCCTACGGGCTCGTACGGGCTCGCATGGCCGTGCACGGGCTCGCACAAGCTCGCACGGGCCTCTACGGCCTCGCAGAGGCCTGCTACGGGCTGGTACGGGCTCGTACGGGCTCGCACGGGCTCGCACGGGCGTGCACAAGCTCGCACGGGCCTCTACGGGCTCGCAGAGGCCTGCTACGGGCTCGTACGGGCTCGCATGGGCTCGCACGGGCTCGCACAAGCTCGCACGGGCCTCTACGGGCTCGCAGAGGCCTCCTACGGGCTCGTACGGGCTCGCACGGGCGCGCACAGGGCGCGCACGGACTCACACAAGCTTGCACGGGCCTCTACGGGCTCGCAGAGGCCTCCTACGGGATCGTATGGGCTCGCACGGGCGCGCACGGGCTCGCACAAGCTCACACGGGCCTCTACGGGCTCGCAGAGGCCTCCTACGGGCTCGTACGGGCTCGTACGGGCGCGCACGGGCTCGCACAAGCTCGCACGGGCCTCTACGGGCTCGCAGAGGCCTGCTACGGGCTCGTACGGGCTCGTACGGGCTCGCACGGGCACGCACGGGCTCGCACAAGCTCGCACGGGCCTCTACGGGCTCGCAGAGGCCTCCTACGGGCTCGTACGGGCTTGTACGGGCTCGCACGGGCGCGCACGGGCTCGCACAAGCTCGCACGGGCCTCTACGGGCTCGCAGAGGCCTCCTACGGGCTTGTACGGGCTCGCACGGGCGCGCACGGGCTCGCACAAGCTCGCACGGGCCTCTACGGGCTCGCAGAGGCCTCCTACGGGCTCGTACGGGCTCGTACGGGCTCGCACGGGCGCGCACGGGCTCGCACAAGCTCGCACGGGCCTCTACGGGCTCGCAGAGGCCTCCTACGGACTCGTACGGGCTCGTATGGGCTCGCACGGGCTCGCACAAGCTCGCACGGGCCTCTACGGGCTCGCAGAGGCCTCCTACGGGCTCGTACGGGCTCGTACGGGCGCGCACGGGCTCGCACAAGCTCAAACGGGCCTCTACGGGCTCGCAGAGGCCTCCTACGGGCTCGTACGGGCTCGTACGGGCTCGCACGGGCGTGCACGGGCCCGCACAAGCTCGCACGGGCCTCTACGGGCTCGCAGAGGCCTTCTAGGGGCTCGTACGGGCTCACACGGGCGCGCACGGGCTCGCACAAGCTCGCACGGGCCTCTACGGGCTCGCAGAGGCCTCCTACGGGCTCGTACGGGCTCGTACGGGCTCGCACGGGCGCGCACGGGCTCACACAAGCTCGCACGGGCCTCTACGGGCTCGCAGAGGCCTCCTACGGGCTCGTACGGGCTCACACGGGCGCGCACGGGCTCGCACAAGCTCGCACGGGCCTCTACGGGCTCGCAGAGGCCTGCTACGGGCTAGTACGGGCTCGCACGGGCTCGCACAAGCACACACGGGCCTCTACGGGCCCGCGGAGGCCTCCTACGGGCTCGTACGGGCTCGCACGGGCGCGCACGGGCTCGCACAAGCTCGCACGGGCCTCTACGGGCTCGCAGAGGCCTCCTACGGGCTCGTAAGGGCTCGTAGGGGCTCGCACGGGCGCGCACGGGCTCGCACGGGCCTCTACGGGCTCGCAGAGGCCTGCTACAGGCTCGTACGGGCCCGTACGGGCTCGCACGGGCGCGCACGGGCTCGCACAAGGTCGCACGGGCCTCTACAGGCTCGCAGAGGCCTGCTACGGGCTCGTACGGGCTCGCACGGGCACGCACGGGCTCGCACAAGCTCGCACGGGCCTCTACGGGCTCGCAGAGGCCTCCTACGAGCTCGTACGGGCTCGCATGAGCTCGCACGGGCTCGCACAAGCTCGCACGGGCCTCTACGGGCTCGCAGAGGCCTCCTACGGGCTCGTACGGGCTCACACGGGCGCGCACGGGCTCGCACAAGCTCGCACGGGCCTCTACGGGCTCGCAGAGGCCTCTACGGGCTCGTACGGGCTCGTACGGGCTCGCACGGGCGCGCACGGGCTCGCACAAGCTCGCACGGGCCTCTACGGGCTCGCAGAGGCCTCCTACGGGCTCGTACGGGCTCGTACGGGCGCGCACGGGCTCGCACAAGCTCGCACGGGCCTCTACGGGCTCACAGAGGCCTCCTACGGGCTCGTACGGGCTCGTACAAGCTCGCACAGTCCTCTACGGGCTCGCCCAAGCTCGCACGGGCCTCTACGGGCTCGCAGAGGCCTCCTACGGGCTCGTACGGGCTCGTACGGGCTCGCACAGGCGCGCACCGGCTCGCACAAGCTCGCACGGGCCTCTACGGGCTCGTAGAGGCCTGCTACGGGCTAGTACGGGCTCGCATGGGCGCGCACGGGCTCGCACAAGCTCGCACGGGCCTCTACGGGCTCGCAGAGGCCTCCTACGGGCTCGTACGGACTGGTACGGGCTCGCACGGGCGCGCACGGTCTCGCACAAGCTCGCACGGGCCTCTACGGGCTCGCAGAGGCCTGCTACGGGCTCGTACGGGCTCGCACGGGCGCCCACGGGCTCGCACAAGCTCGCACGGGCCTCTACGGGCTCGCAGAGGCCTCCTACGGGCTCGTACGGGCTCGCATGGGCTCGCACGGGCTCGCACAAGACCGCACGGGCCTCTACGGGCTCGTAGAGGCCTCCTACGGGCTCGTACGGGCTCGTACGGGCTCGCATGGGCTCGCACGGGCTCGCACAAGATCGCACGGGCCTCTACGGGCTCGCAGAGGCCTCCTACGGGCTCGTACGGGCTCGTACAAGCTCGCACAGGCCTCTACGGGCTCGCACAAGCTCGCACGGGCCTCTACGGGCTCGCAGAGGCCTCCTACGGGCTCGTACGGGCTCGTACGGGCTCGCACGGGCGTGCACGGGCCCGCACAAGCTCGCACGGGCCTCTACGGGCTCGCAGAGGCCTCCTACGGGCTCGTACGGGCTCGCACGGGCGCGCACGGGCTCGCACAAGCTCGCACGGGCCTCTACGGGCTCGCAGAGGCCTCCTACTGGCTCGTAGGGGCTCGCACGGGTGCGCACGGGCTCGCACGGGCCTCTACGGGCTCGCAGAGGCCTGCTACAGGCTCGTACGGGCCCGTACGGGCTCGCACGGGCGCGCACGGGCTCGCACAAGCTCGCACGGGCCTCTACGGGCTCGCAGAGGCCTCCTACGGGCTCGTACGGGCCCGTACGGGCTCGCATGGGCGCGCACGGGCTCGCACAAGCTCGCACGGGCCTCTACGGGCTCGCAGAGGCCTCCTACGGACTCGTACGGGCTCGTACGGGCTCGCACGGGGCGCGCACGGGCTCGCACAAGCTCGCACGGGCCTCTACGGGCTCGCAGAGGCCTCCTACGGGCTCGTACGGGCTCGTACGGGCTCGCACGGGCCTCTACGGGCTCGCAGAGGCCTCCTACGGGCTCGTACGGGCTCGCATGGGTTCGCACGGGCTCGCACAAGCTCGCACGGGCCTCTACGGGCTCGCAGAGGCCTGCTACAGGTTGGTACGGGCTCGTACGGGCTCGCACGGGCGCGCACTGGGCTCGCACAAGCTCGCACGGGCCTCTACGGGCTCGCAGAGGCCTCCTACGGGCTCGTACGGGCTCGTATGTGCTCGCACGGGCGCGCACACGGGCTCGCACAAGCTCGCACGGGCCTCTACGGGCTCGCAGAGGCCTGCTACGGGCTCGTACGGGCTCGTAGGGGCTCGCACGGGCGCGCACGGGCTCGCACAAGCACACACGGGCCTCTACGGGCTCGTGGAGGCCTCCTACGGGCTCATACGGGCTCGCACGGGCGCGCACGGGCTCGCAGAAGCTCGCACGGGCCTCTACGGGCTCGCAGCGGCCTCCTACGGGCTCGTACGGGCTCGTACGGGCTCGCACGGGCGCGAACGGGCTCGCACAAGCTCGCACGGGCCTCTACGGGCTCGCAGAGGCCTCCTACGGGCTCGTACGGGCTCGTACGGGCTCGCACGGGCGCGCACGGGCTCGCACAAGCTCGCACGGGCCTCTACGGGCTCGCAGAGCCCTGCTACGGGCTCGTACGGGCTCGTACGGGCTCGCACGGGGCGCACGCACGGGCTCGCACAAGCTCGCACGGGCCTCTACGGGCTCGCAGAGGCCTCCTACGGGCTCGTACGGGCTCGTACAGGCTCGCACGGGCACGCACGGGCTCGCACAAGCTCGCACGGGCCTCTACGGGCTCGCAGAGGCCTCCTACGGGCTCATACGGGCTCGCACAGGGCGCGCACGGGCTCGCACAAGCTCGCACGGGCCTCTACGGGCTCGCAGAGGCCTGCTACGGGTTGGTACGGGCTCGTACGGGCTCGCACGGGCGCGCACGGGCTCGCACAAGCTCGCACGGGCCTCTACGGGCTCGCAGAGGCCTCCTACGGGCTCGTACGGGCTCGAATGCGCTCGCACGGGCTCGCACAAGACCGCACGGGCCTCTACGGGCTCGTAGAGGCCTCCTACGGGCTCGTACGGGCTCGTACGGGCTCGCATGGGCTCGCACGGGCTCGCACAAGATCGCACGGGCCTCTACGGGCTCGCAGAGGCCTCCTACGGGCTCGTACGGGCTCGCACGGGCGCGCACAGGGCGCGCACGGACTCACACAAGCTCGCACGGGCCTCTACGGGCTCGCACAAGCTCGCACGGGCCTCTACGGGCTCGCAGAGGCCTCCTACGGGCTCGTACGGGCTCGTACGGGCGCGCACGGGCTCGCACAAGCTTGCACGGGCCTCTACGGGCTCGCAGAGGCCTCCTACGGGCTCGTACGGGCTCGCATGGGCTCGCAGGGGCTCGCACAAGCTCGCACGGGCCTCTACGGGCTCGCAGAGGCCTCCTACGGGCTCGTACGGGCCCGTACGGGCTCGCATGGGCGCGCACGGGCTCGCACAAGCTCGCACGGGCCTCTACGGGCTCGCAGAGGCCTCCTACGGACTCGTACGGGCTCGTACGGGCTCGCACGGGCGCGCACGGGCTCGCACAAGCTCGCACGGGCCTCTACGGGCTCGCAGAGGCCTCCTACGGGCTCGTACGGGCTCGCACAAGCTCGCACGGGCCTCTACGGGCTCGCAGAGGCCTCCTACGGGCTCGTACGGGCTCGCATGGGCTCGCAGGGGCTCGCACAAGCTCGCACGGGCCTCTACGGGCTCGCAGAGGCCTCCTACGGGCTCGTACGGGCCCGTACGGGCTCGCATGGGCGCGCACGGGCTCGCACAAGCTCGCACGGGCCTCTACGGGCTCGCAGAGGCCTCCTACGGGCTCGTACGGGCTCGCATGGGCTCGCACGGGCTCGCACAAGCTCGCACGGGCCTCTACGGGCTCGCAGAGGCCTGCTACAGGTTGGTACGGGCTCGTACGGGCTCGCACGGGCGCGCACGGGCTCGCACAAGCTCGCACGGGCCTCTACGGGCTCGCAGAGGCCTCCTACGGGCTCGTACGGGCTTGTACGGGCTCGCACGGGCGCGCACGGGCTCGCACAAGCTCGCACGGGCCTCTACGGGCTCGCAGAGGCCTGCTACGGGCTCGTACGGGCTCACACGGGCGCGCACGGGCTCGCACAAGCTCGCACGGGCCTCTACGGGCTCGCAGAGGCCTCCTACGGGCTCGTACGGGCTCGCATGGGCTCGCACGGGCTCGCACAAGCTCGCACGGGCCTCTACGGGCTCGCAGAGGCCTCCTACGGGCTCGTACGGGCCCGTACGGGCTCGCATGGGCGCGCACGGGCTCGCACAAGCTCGCACGGGCCTCTACGGGCTCGCAGAGGCCTCCTACGGACTCGTACGGGCTCGTACGGGCTCGCACGGGCGCGCACGGGCTCGCACAAGCTCGCACGGGCCTCTACGGGCTCGCAGAGGCCTCCTACAGGCTCGTACGGGCTCGTACGGGCTCGCACGGGCCTCTACGGGCTCGCAGAGGCCTCCTACGGGCTCCTACGGGCTCGCATGGGCTCGCACGGGCTCGCACAAGCTCGCACGGGCCTCTACGGGCTCGCAGAGGCCTTCTACAGGTTGGTACGGGCTCGTACGGGCTCGCACGGGCGCGCACGGGCTCGCACAAGCTCGCACGGACCTCTACGGGCTCGCAGAGGCCTCCTACGGGCTCGTACGGGCTCGTATGTGCTCGCACGGGCGCGCACGGGCTCGCACAAGCTCGCACGGGCCTCTACGGGCTCGCAGAGGCCTGCTACGGGCTCGTACGGGCTCGTACGGGCTCGCACGGGCGCGCACGGGCTCGCACAAGCTCGCACGGGCCTCTACGGGCTCGCAGAGGCCTCCTACGGGCTCGTACGGGCTCGTGCGGGCGCGCACGGGCTCGCACAAGCTCGCACGGGCCTCTACGGGCTCACAGAGGCCTCCTACGGGCTCGTACGGGCTCGTACAAGCTCGCACAGTCCTCTACGGGCTCGCCCAAGCTCGCACGGGCCTCTACGGGCTCGCAGAGGCCTCCTACGGGCTCGTACGGGCTCGTACGGGCTCGCACAGGCGCGCACCGGCTCGCACAAGCTCGCACGGGCCTCTACGGGCTCGTAGAGGCCTGCTACGGGCTAGTACGGGCTCGCATGGGCGCGCACGGGCTCGCACAAGCTCGCACGGGCCTCTATGGGCTCGCAGAGGCCTCCTACGGGCTCGTACGGGCTCGTACGGGCTCGCACGGGCGCGCATGGGCTCGCACAAGCTCGCACGGGCCTCTACGGGCTCGCAGAGGCCTCCTACGGGCTCGTACGGGCTCGCACGGGCACGCACGGGCACGCACAAGCTCGCACAAGCTCGCACGGGCCTCTACGGGCTCGCAGAGGCCTCCTACGGGCTCGTACGGGCTCGCATGGGCTCGCACGGGCTCGCACAAGACCGCACGGGCCTCTACGGGCTCGTAGAGGCCTCCTACGGGCTCGTACGGGCTCGTACAAGCTCGCACAGGCCTCTACGGGCTCGCACAAGCTCGCACGGGCCTCTACGGGCTCGCAGAGGCCTCCTACGGGCTCGTACGGGCTCGTACGGGCGCGCACGGGGCTCGCACAAGCTCGCACGGGCCTCTACGGGCTCACAGAGGCCTCCTACGGGTTCGTACGGGCTCGTACAAGCTCGCACAGTCCTCTACGGGCTCGCCCAAGCTCGCACGGGCCTCTACGGGCTCGCAGAGGCCTCCTACGGGCTCGTACGGGCTCGTACGGGCTCGCACGGGCGCGCACGGGCTCGCACAAGCTCGCACGGGCCTCTACGGGCTCGCAGAGGCCTCCTACGGGCTCGTACGGGCTCGCATGGCCGTGCACGGGCTCGCACAAGCTCGCACGGGCCTCTACGGCCTCGCAGAGGCCTGCTACGGGCTGGTACGGGCTCGTACGGGCTCGCACGGGCTCGCACGGGCGTGCACAAGCTCGCACGGGCCTCTACGGGCTCGCAGAGGCCTGCTACGGGCTCGTACGGGCTCGCATGGGCTCGCACGGGCTCGCACAAGCTCGCACGGGCCTCTACGGGCTCGCAGAGGCCTCCTACGGGCTCGTACGGGCTCGCACGGGCGCGCACGGGCGCGCACGGACTCACACAAGCTCGCACGGGCCTCTACGGGCTCGCAGAGGCCTCCTACGGGATCGTATGGGCTCGCACGGGCGCGCACGGGCTCGCACAAGCTCACACGGGCCTCTACGGGCTCGCAGAGGCCTCCTACGGGCTCGTACGGGCTCGTACGGGCGCGCACGAGGGCTCGCACAAGCTCGCACGGGCCTCTACGGGCTCGCAGAGGCCTGCTACGGGCTCGTACGGGCTCGTACGGGCTCGCACGGGCACGCACGGGCTCGCACAAGCTCGCACGGGCCTCTACGGGCTCGCAGAGGCCTCCTACGGGCTCGTACGGGCTTGTACGGGCTCGCACGGGCGCGCACGGGCTCGCACAAGCTCGCACGGGCCTCTACGGGCTCGCAGAGGCCTCCTACGGGCTTGTACGGGCTCGCACGGGCGCGCACGGGCTCGCACAAGCTCGCACGGGCCTCTACGGGCTCGCAGAGGCCTCCTACGGGCTCGTACGGGCTCGTACGGGCTCGCAC
Organism: Apteryx mantelli; assembly: GCF_036417845.1. NCBI lineage: Eukaryota > Metazoa > Chordata > Aves > Apterygiformes > Apterygidae > Apteryx > Apteryx mantelli. The sequence continues at coordinate 3,412 of NW_027118652.1, read as the reverse complement.
GGGCGCGCACGGGCTCGCACAAGCTCGCACGGGCCTCTACGGGCTCGCAGAGGCCTCCTACGGACTCGTACGGGCTCGTATGGGCTCGCACGGGCTCGCACAAGCTCGCACGGGCCTCTACGGGCTCGCAGAGGCCTCCTACGGGCTCGTACGGGCTCGTACGGGCGCGCACGGGCTTGCACAAGCTCAAACGGGCCTCTACGGGCTCGCAGAGGCCTCCTACGGGCTCGTACGGGCTCGTACGGGCTCGCACGGGCGTGCACGGGCCCGCACAAGCTCGCACGGGCCTCTACGGGCTCGCAGAGGCCTTCTAGGGGCTCGTACGGGCTCACACGGGCGCGCACTGGGCTCGCACAAGCTCGCACGGGCCTCTACGGGCTCGCAGAGGCCTCCTACGGGCTCGTACGGGCTCGTACGGGCTCGCACGGGCGCGCACGGGCTCACACAAGCTCGCACGGGCCTCTACGGGCTCGCAGAGGCCTCCTACGGGCTCGTACGGGCTCACACGGGCGCGCACGGGCTCGCACAAGCTCGCACGGGCCTCTACGGGCTCGCAGAGGCCTGCTACGGGCTAGTACGGGCTCGCACGGGCTCGCACAAGCACACACGGGCCTCTACGGGCCCGCGGAGGCCTCCTACGGGCTCGTACGGGCTCGCACGGGCGCGCACGGGCTCGCACAAGCTCGCACGGGCCTCTACGGGCTCGCAGAGGCCTCCTACGGGCTCGTAAGGGCTCGTAGGGGCTCGCACGGGCGCGCACGGGCTCGCACGGGCCTCTACGGGCTCGCAGAGGCCTGCTACAGGCTCGTACGGGCCCGTACGGGCTCGCACGGGCCGCGCACGGGCTCGCACAAGGTCGCACGGGCCTCTACGGGCTCGCAGAGGCCTCCTACGGGCTCGTACGGGCTCGCACGGGCGCTCACGGGCTCGCACAAGCTCGCACGGGCCTCTACGGGCTCGCAGAGGCCTGCTACGGGCTCGTACGGGCTCGTACAGGCTCGCACGGGCGCGCACGGGCTCGCACAAGCTCGCACGGGCCTCTACGGGCTCGCAGAGGCCTCCTACGGGCTCGTACGGGCTCGTACGGGCGCGCACGGGCTCGCACGGGCTCACACAAGCTCGCACGGGCCTCTACAGGCTCGCAGAGGCCTGCTACGGGCTCGTACGGGCTCGCACGGGCACGCACGGGCTCGCACAAGCTCGCACGGGCCTCTACGGGCTCGCAGAGGCCTCCTACGAGCTCGTACGGGCTCGCATGAGCTCGCACGGGCTCGCACAAGCTCGCACGGGCCTCTACGGGCTCGCAGAGGCCTCCTACGGGCTCGTACGGGCTCACACGGGCGCGCACGGGCTCGCACAAGCTCGCACGGGCCTCTACGGGCTCGCAGAGGCCTCTACGGGCTCGTACGGGCTCGTACGGGCTCGCACGGGCGCGCACGGGCTCGCACAAGCTCGCACGGGCCTCTACGGGCTCGCAGAGGCCTCCTACGGGCTCGTACGGGCTCGTACGGGCGCGCACGGGCTCGCACAAGCTCGCACGGGCCTCTACGGGCTCACAGAGGCCTCCTACGGGCTCGTACGGGCTCGTACAAGCTCGCACAGTCCTCTACGGGCTCGCCCAAGCTCGCACGGGCCTCTACGGGCTCGCAGAGGCCTCCTACGGGCTCGTACGGGCTCGTACGGGCTCGCACAGGCGCGCACCGGCTCGCACAAGCTCGCACGGGCCTCTACGGGCTCGTAGAGGCCTGCTACGGGCTAGTACGGGCTCGCATGGGCGCGCACTGGGCTCGCACAAGCTCGCACGGGCCTCTACGGGGCTCGCAGAGGCCTCCTACGGGCTCGTACGGACTGGTACGGCTCGCACGGGCGCGCACGGTCTCGCACAAGCTCGCACGGGCCTCTACGGCTCGCAGAGGCCTGCTACGGGCTCGTACGGGCTCGCACGGGCGCCCACGGGCTCGCACAAGCTCGCACGGGCCTCTACGGGCTCGCAGAGGCCTCCTACGGGCTCGTACGGGCTCGCATGGGCTCGCACGGGCTCGCACAAGACCGCACGGGCCTCTACGGGCTCGTAGAGGCCTCCTACGGGCTCGTACGGGCTCGTACGGGCTCGCATGGGCTCGCACAGGCTCGCACAAGATCGCACGGGCCTCTACGGGCTCGCAGAGGCCTCCTACGGGCTCGTACGGGCTCGTACAAGCTCGCACAGGCCTCTACGGGCTCGCACAAGCTCGCACGGGCCTCTACGGGCTCGCAGAGGCCTCCTACGGGCTCGTACGGGCTCGTACGGGCTCGCACGGGCGTGCACGGGCCCGCACAAGCTCGCACGGGCCTCTACGGGCTCGCAGAGGCCTTCTAGGGGCTCGTACGGGCTCACACGGGCGCGCACGGGCTCGCACAAGCTCGCACGGGCCTCTACGGGCTCGCAGAGGCCTCCTACGGGCTCGTACGGGCTCGTACGGGCTCGCACGGGCGCGCACGGGCTTGCACAAGCTCGCACGGGCCTCTACGGGCTCGCAGAGGCCTCCTACGGGCTCGTACGGGCTCGCATGGGCTCGCACGGGCTCGCACAAGGTCGCACGGGCCTCTACGGGCTCGCAGAGGCCTCCTACGGGCTCGTACGGGCTCGCACGGGCGCTCACGGGCTCGCACAAGCTCGCACGGGCCTCTACGGGCTCGCAGAGGCCTGCTACGGGCTCGTACGGGCTCGTACGGGCTCGCACGGGCGCGCACGGGGCTCGCACAAGCTCGCACGGGCCTCTACGGGCCCGCAAGAGGCCTCCTACGGGCTCGTACGGGCTCGTACGGGCTCGCACGGGCGCGCACGGGCTCGCACAAGCTCGCACGGGCCTCTACGGGCTCGCAGCGGCCTCCTACGGGCTCGTACGGACTCGTAAGGGCTCGCACGGGCACGCACGAGCTCGCACAAGCTCGCACGGGCCTCTACGGGCTCGCAGAGGCCTCCTACGGGCTCGTACGGGCTCGTACGGGCTCGCACGGGCGCGCACGGGCTCACACAAGCTCGCACGGGCCTCTACGGGCTCGCAGAGGCCTCCTACGGGCTCGTACGGGCTCGCACGGGCGCGCACGGGCTCGCACAAGCACACACCGGGCCTCTACGGGCTCGCGGAGGCCTCCTACGGGCTCATACGGGCTCGCACGGGCGCGCACGGGCTCGCAGAAGCTCGCACGGGCCTCTACGGGCTCGCAGCGGCCTCCTAAGGGCTCGTAATACGGGCTCGTACGGGCTCGCACGGGCGCGCACGGGCTCGCACAAGCTCGCACGGGCCTCTACGGGCTCGCAGAGGCTCCTACGGGCTCGTACGGGCTCGTACGGGCTCGCACGGCGCGCACGGGCTCGCACAAGCTCGCACGGGCCTCTACGGGCTCGCAGAGCCCTGCTACGGGCTCA
>NW_027118651.1:0-57995 GCF_036417845.1 Apteryx mantelli | reverse complement strand
TTTCGTGGCGACAGAAAGGTATGAAAACTGCATTACTGTTACAGTTGCGTGATTAAATTTACTGGGACAGAGCGGTTATCGAGTTTCTAAGGAAAAAGCCCAAATTGCCCGGGAAAAAGTGATATATCTGGGATGTGAAATTTCCCAAGGACAAAGACGGTTGGGGGTGAATAGAATACAAGCGATTTGTGCCATCCCTGAACCTAGAAATTTGCACGAGTTACGAACTTTTCTAGGAATGACAGGGTGGTGCAGACTCTGGATTTTGAATTACGGACTGTTAGCCAAACCACTGTATGCAGCTTTAAAAGAGCCACAATTAGTTTGGAGTTCAGAGTGTAAAAGGGCTTTTCAAGACTTAAAACAGGCTCTGCAAGAAGCCCCAGCATTAGGATTGCCTGATTTGACAAAAACATTTCAACTCTTTGTACATGAGCGGCAACGACTAGCGCTTGGAGTTTTAACTCAACGAATTGGATCATGGAAGAGACCGGTGGGCTATTTTTCCAAGCAGTTGGATATGGTAAGTGCCGGATGGCCTTCTTGCCTCCGAGCAGTGGCTGCTACTGTAACGTTAGTCCAAGAAGCTAGAAAATTGACATTGGGAACAAAAATGGAAGTATTTGTGCCCCACATGGTGATTGCGGTTTTGGAACAAAAGGGGGGTCATTGGTTGTCATCCAGTAGAATGTTGAAATATCAGGCAATATTGAGAGAACAGGATGATATATTTTTAAAGATAACAACATGTTTGAATCCCGCTGAATTTTTAGGTAGCAAAATAGAGGAAGGCGAGCTGGAACATGATTGTATTGAGGTGATCGAACAAACTTACGCCAGTAGGGTAGATCTGAAAGATATTCCCCTTGTAAATCCTGACTGGACATTATTTACAGACGGTAGCAGCTTTGTTGAGAATGGAACACGATATTCTGGATATGCTGTGGTTACTAAGCTTGAAGTAATTGAAGCAAAGGCATTAATGCCAGGAACGTCAGCGCAAAAGGCAGAACTGGTCGCTCTAATTCGGGCTTTAATACCGAGTGCGGATAAGAGAGTGAATATTTGGACAGATTCTAAATACGCTTTTGGAATAATACATATACATGGAGCTTTATGGAAGGAAAGAGGATTGTTGACGGCTCAAGGTAGTATTATTAAATATCGAACCGAGATCTTACAGTTATTAGAGGCTGTGGTACTACCTCAGCAAGTGGCTGTAATGCATTGTCGAGGACATCAGAGGGATGACAGCGATGTGGCACAAGGAAACATGAAGGCAGACCAGGCAGCCAAAATTGCTGCACGGCAAGTATGGACTGAATTAGCTCTAATACCTACTAAGGTAAGCCCGATTACTGCTCATCTCTCTGTAAATCCCTTTTATACCCAAGAAGATGAAAAATTAGCCGATTTGGTAAAGGCACAGAAGAATTCACATGGATGGTATGTAACAGGTAATGGACAAGTAGTAGTGCCTGCTACAATTATGAAACGAATAATACAAACTGAACATAATAAATGCCATTGGGGAGCAGAAGCATTGGTGCAGTTTTTAAAGCGGAGCATTATATCTGCACAAATGTTAACAATAGCAAAAGGGGTGAATGCGAAGTGTCCAGTATGTTTAAAGAATAATCCGGTAATACGAAAACAAATTCCAATGGGAACTTTGAAAGTGGGAATAGAACCAGGTGACTATTGGCAAGTGGATTTTGCAGAATTACCTAAATCAAAAGGGTTTAAGTATTTATTGGTATACGTATGTACCTTTTCAGGGTGGCTAGAAGCATTTCCCTGTAGAACGAATCAAGCTAGAGAAGTAGTAAAAACTTTGTTAAAAGAGATCATACCTAGATTTGGGGTACCTTTAGGAATTTCTTCAGATCGAGGCCCACACTTTATAGCTAAAATAGTACAGGAAATTAGTGAAATGCTTGGAATTAGCTGGGATTTACATACACCGTGGAGGCCACAATCTAGTGGAAAGGTAGAAAGGAAGAATCAAACATTAAAAGGACAAATTAAAAAGATATGCCAGGAAGCTCAAATCCAATGGCCACAGGCATTGCCCCTTGCTTTATTGAGAATTCGTATAAAACCTAGAGAAGGGTTGTCTGTAAGTCCCTATGAAATTCTGTACGGTAAGCCATATACTGCACCAACGAAGGGAATGGGAAGTGCAGATTTACACCTCCAAGGAGATCAAGATGTTTATAGTTATATAATTTCTTTAAGCAGATTACTCACAGCCTTACGTGCCGCGATCATCTGGAATCGCCCTTTGCCGTTGGAGAATCAACCAGGAGACCAAGCGTATGTTCGAAATTGGCAAACGGAGCCTTTAAAGGAACAGTGGCATGGACTTTATTTGGTGCTATTGATAACATTTACCGCTGTGAAAGTAGCAGGAATTGATAATTGGATTCATTATACCAGAGTGAAGAAGGTACCATCACAATGGGGGGTAAAAATGATCACTCCTACAAAACTGAGATTTACATCTTGGTAATACTATGCTGGGTAGGATTAAGTAATGGTTTCGCTCAAATAATACATACATATGCTACTGTACATATAGAAGAACGAATGGATGTAAATTTGACTTGTGATTTTGTTGGAGATATGAGAAGTTCAATCCAAGACATTAGTTGCTATTGGCAGAAGAATGAGTCCAAATTGTCAACTGGGTTTACAGTCCGATGGGACAGTGATACACGAAGGGGTACTATGATTTTATCATTGCGAAATGTAAGTAAGACAGATGTAGGAAACTACACCTGTATTGTTTGGATTAAAGAGAGTTTTGATTATGGAAAAAGGGCATTAGAGGTTACTGCAAAATCAGAACCTATGCAGAAAAGAAACAGAGCCAGGAGAGAGTTAAAAGATTTGGAAAAAGACGAAATGCAACCAATACAAATAATCCAGGCGCCACAACAGGAAACACAAGAAAATCTAATGCAAAAGAAAGTTAGCTGAAAAACACCCAGTCTAGAACTGTACAAAAGTATACACTTGTGACACCCCGAAAGTGAAGTTACCTTTCCACCTGTGGTCCTTGCATTAAGGACAGGTTGTGCCTGTAGAGGAATTAAATACTCCATGAGTGAACCTGTAATACAATTCGGAGTGGGAATAGATTGTAGAACTACGATCAGGAGCACAGGAAATTTAGTTTGGGTTACAAGTGATGGACAATGGACGACTCACCTCCCCTTGGATGGGTTGGTGACTGAAATAACTTTAGGGTTACCAACTCTCTGCCCAATTTGGAAGAAAGCGCCATTTAAGGGTAGATTAGAAAATTTATGGATAATGAAGAGAGAAATAAAGGATGATGATGATTGGCAAGAACCATCATCCGGTGTGAAGTTAGGTTGGGCTTTAGAATCATTGTTTGCTCCAATTAGTGCTTATCGGAATAGAGAAATGTTGTACCGGTTGTTAGGACAAACGGAAAGGCTAGCAAGAGTGACTAAAGAAGGATTTAAGGAAATAAACTTACAATTACAGGCAACCACAAAAATGACCCTGCAAAATAGAATGGCATTAGATATGCTGTTGCTAAAAGAACATGGAGTATGTGGTTATTTACGAGATAAGATTGATCATTGTTGTGTACATATTCCGAATGTTACAGCCGCGGTAGAACGTGATTTGTCTCAGCTAACGCAAATTGAACATGCAACTGAGGAAGAAAGAGAAGAAAGTGCCCATAATTGGGTTGCTGCTTTAGCAAAGTCATTTGGATTGAACATCTCTGGTTGGGTAGCATCTTTAATTCAATGGTGTATAATAATTATAATTATTATGTTAGCTATTATGGGAGTGTTGCGTTTGATTCAAAATATTGTTAATAAGGAACGGCAACACTTGGGGAAAATTTTAAAAGCTGTTACCAGGAAGAATCATGAACTTCCCCCGAGATATGAAGACATTGGAAATAATTCATTGCAGCTACAATCACCAGTTTGAGACGGTCCAAAGAATATGGAAATCTGCGGAACTGATGATGAAAATCCTTGCAGTCTGGAAGACTTGAAGTATTTTCAAAGGGGGGAATTGTTACATTATATTGATTAGAATAGGTTATACTTGGTAGACAAGATGGAGGTATAATTGCAGGTGTTGGGTACAGTACAATCTGATGAAGTGGGTACAGTACAATCTGATGAACTGGGTACAGCACAATCTGATGAACTAGGTAAATGATAAGCAAATCTTGGCAACAGTAACTGAAGAAACTATAAATGGGAAACAATCATGTAGCTTAGCAATTCTGTTGATTATGTTACGTAACCGAACACTATAAATATTAACCAAGTTAAACGGGGATTTGGGATTCTCAGCTTTGGACATGAGTCCCTGAGACCCCGGGCCCCGAATAAAGCACCGCATATAACTGCTTTCGTAGTTATGTGTTTCTTTACGGGCAACAGTTTTCTGGCGACCCAGATGGGACTTCGGGAGTAGTGTTGACGGTTCGCTTTCCGATTTTGCTCCGTGCCGGCACCGAGGAATTCTCGGGGAGCCATCGGCTGCGCCCGCTCTGCGCTGCTCCTGACGTCCCAAAGTGGTAAGCCCGAAGGTGCTTTATTGTAATATTTGGTCGGGTGCCTGCCTAATAAGACGTGACGGCGATTCACGCAAGGTTGGGCTAACGAGCTCGAGGTCTGGTCTGTGGAAGCCTAGGCGCTGGCCGTCAGACGGAGCGAAAGCCCCGCAGGTCCAGCACTCACGGACATACGTGGCTGTCTCGTGAGTTTGGTTTGGTCTTTTGTTTCCCATCAGAGGCTATCTTTCCGTTTTCTACCCCGTAGATTTAGTGTGTGTGTGTGGAGTGAATGTGTAAGACCATGGTAATACCGGATAATTCTCCGTTAGGATGTTTATTAAAGCATTGGAAAAGTGCGGGATATTTTCAGAGTATGAGTAAAAGTCGATTTATAGATTATTGTACGAATTGGTGGCCACAATATGAGTATGATGGACCCCGGTGGCCTGAACACGGAAGTTTAGATCCAGGTGTTATAGGTCCATTAATGAGATATTGTTAAGAACTTGAAAAATGGGATGAAGTACCATATGTTGATCTATTTTATGATATACGTAATCATCCAGATATGCAGAGAGAATGTGGAATGTTGTTGGTACATCCCGAAAAAAAGATAAAACAAAATGTGGAGGATGTGTAGGTAATAAGAAGTGTATGACTTGTTTGGCAATACAAAATTCAATAAGAGAGCCAGAGGATGTATCACTTTTAGCATCACCGACGGCCCCTGTGATGTCCGATATAGATGCAGGGGACGATAGTGATACTGATAGTATTAAGGCGGTAAAACCGTCAGAATCAATTAATACTGGAGCGATCCAGATTAAGTTAACACCGAAGGGTTCGCCAGGGCATTCATCATGCCCAAGACAAGCGCAACGAACCCCAATTGCACAGAGAACAAGACAAGGGAGGAAGGAACAAGAGCAAAACAGTAAAGTATTATTAGCCCCTTTACGAGAGGCAATTTCGGGGACTGATAAAGTATATGGGAAAGTTCCTTTTTCCCCAGGAGATTTAGTAATTTGGAAGCAATCAGCTGGAAAGTGTACAATAATAGGGAAAAAAAAAAAAAAAAAAACAAACCACAAAGAGAAATCAGGCAGGATTATTAGCAATGTTACAACGAGTAAATCAAGGAATAAGAGGCAGAAGTAGAGGACGAGGTCGAGGAGGATACAGGGTAGGAGGCATGCGGGGAATACCTCAAAATCAGCTAGGGATAAATCAGTGTGCGTTTTGCAGACAACAGGGACATTGGAAAAATGAGTGCCCAGTGAAAATGAATTTGGCCCAGCAGACTTCAGTAGGAGGAACACCAATGGCAGAAACAATGATGTTAGGACATTTGGGGCAACATAGTAGCTGACTAAGTGATGGATTAAAAGTGACAACAGAAATTGATGGGGAAGAGAAACAATTATTGGTAGATACTGGGGCAACTTATTCTGTTTTAAATACTTGTTTAGGAAAGATAGGAGATACGATGATAACTGTGGTAGGAGCTACAGGAAAAACAGAGCAACGGCCCTTTCTGCGGCCATTGCATCTAAATTTTAGGGGTAAAGAATTAGATCATGAATTTCTCTATGTACCGGATTGTCCTACATCTTTGTTAGGACGAGATTTATTGTCAAGATTTAATGCTAAAATAATATTTGAAAATGGAAAAGCTAAGTTGCAGATACCTGAGGAAGAAATAGCTAGAATATTTATAGTAAAAGAAATAGCTAATACAACAATACCAATAGAGGTAGAAAACGCTGTAGTACCATGGGTATGGGAGACACAAGTACCGGGATTAGCGAAAGCAGCAAAACCTGTCATAGTAGAATTGAAAGAAGGTGTCCAACCGGTAAGAGTTAGACAATATCCTATACAGTTAGAAGCTAGGAAAGGGGTAGCACCATTAATTGCAAAATTTTTGATGCACAATGTGTTAGAAGAATGTGAATCTGAATATAATACACCAATATTTCCTATAAGAAAACCTAACGGAGATTATAGGTTAGTTCAAGATTTAAGAGCTGTAAACGAAATAGTTAAAGATATACATCCAGTAGTAGCAAATCCTTATACATTGTTAACATCTGTGGCAGAACAATTTAGATACTTTTCTGTAATTGATTTAAAAGATGCTTTCTTCTGCATCCCATTGGCATTACAAAGTAGGAAATTATTTGCGTTTGAATGGGAAAATCCGGATACAGGAAGAAAACGACAGCTGACCTGGACCAGGTTACCACAAGGCTTCAAAAACAGTCCTACAATATTTGGGAATCAGCTGGCACGAGAACTGGAGGATTGGAAGGAGCAAGGATATTTTCAATTACCATCAAAAGCATACTTATTGTTGCAATATGTGGATGACATTTTCGTGGCGACAGAAAGGTATGAAAACTGCATTACTGTTACAGTTGCGTGATTAAATTTACTGGGACAGAGCGGTTATCGAGTTTCTAAGGAAAAAGCCCAAATTGCCCGGGAAAAAGTGATATATCTGGGATGTGAAATTTCCCAAGGACAAAGACGGTTGGGGGTGAATAGAATACAAGCGATTTGTGCCATCCCTGAACCTAGAAATTTGCACGAGTTACGAACTTTTCTAGGAATGACAGGGTGGTGCAGACTCTGGATTTTGAATTATGGACTGTTAGCCAAACCACTGTATGCAGCTTTAAAAGAGCCACAATTAGTTTGGAGTTTAGAGTGTAAAAGGGCTTTTCAAGACTTAAAACAGGCTCTGCAAGAAGCCCCAGCATTAGGATTGCCTGATTTGACAAAAACATTTCAACTCTTTGTACATGAGCGGCAACGACTAGCGCTTGGAGTTTTAACTCAACGAATTGGATCATGGAAGAGACCGGTGGGCTATTTTTCCAAGCAGTTGGATATGGTAAGTGCCGGATGGCCTTCTTGCCTCCGAGCAGTGGCTGCTACTGTAACGTTAGTCCAGGAAGCTAGAAAATTGACATTGGGAACAAAAATGGAAGTATTTGTGCCCCACATGGTGATTGCAGTTTTGGAACAAAAGGGGGGTCATTGGTTGTCATCCAGTAGAATGTTGAAATATCAGGCAATATTGAGAGAACAGGATGATATATTTTTAAAGATAACAACATGTTTGAATCCCGCTGAATTTTTAGGTAGCAAAATAGAGGAAGGCGAGCTGGAACATGATTGTATTGAGGTGATCGAACAAACTTACGCCAGTAGGGTAGATCTGAAAGATATTCCCCTTGTAAATCCTGACTGGACATTATTTACAGACGGTAGCAGCTTTGTTGAGAATGGAACACGATATTCTGGATATGCTGTGGTTACTAAGCTTGAAGTAATTGAAGCAAAGGCATTAATGCCAGGAACGTCAGCGCAAAAGGCAGAACTGGTCGCTCTAATTCGGGCTTTAATACCGAGTACGGATAAGAGAGTGAATATTTGGACAGATTCTAAATACGCTTTTGGAATAATACATATACATGGAGCTTTATGGAAGGAAAGAGGATTGTTGACGGCTCAAGGTAGTATTATTAAATATCGAACCGAGATCTTACAGTTATTAGAGGCTGTGGTACTACCTCAGCAAGTGGCTGTAATGCATTGTCGAGGACATCAGAGGGATGACAGCGATGTGGCACAAGGAAACATGAAGGCAGACCAGGCAGCCAAAATTGCTGCACGGCAAGTATGGACTGAATTAGCTCTAATACCTACTAAGGTAAGCCCGATTACTGCTCATCTCTCTGTAAATCCCTTTTATACCCAAGAAGATGAAAAATTAGCCGATTTGGTAAAGGCACAGAAGAATTCACATGGATGGTATGTAACAGGTAATGGACAAGTAGTAGTGCCTGCTACAATTATGAAACGAATAATACAAACTGAACATAATAAATGCCATTGGGGAGCAGAAGCATTGGTGCAGTTTTTAAAGCGGAGCATTATATCTGCACAAATGTTAACAATAGCAAAAGGGGTGAATGCGAAGTGTCCAGTATGTTTAAAGAATAATCCGGTAATACGAAAACAAATTCCAATGGGAACTTTGAAAGTGGGAATAGAACCAGGTGACTATTGGCAAGTGGATTTTGCAGAATTACCTAAATCAAAAGGGTTTAAGTATTTATTGGTATACGTATGTACCTTTTCAGGGTGGCTAGAAGCATTTCCCTGTAGAACGAATCAAGCTAGAGAAGTAGTAAAAACTTTGTTAAAAGAGATCATACCTAGATTTGGGGTACCTTTAGGAATTTCTTCAGATCGAGGCCCACACTTTATAGCTAAAATAGTACAGGAAATTAGTGAAATGCTTGGAATTAGCTGGGATTTACATACACCGTGGAGGCCACAATCTAGTGGAAAGGTAGAAAGGAAGAATCAAACATTAAAAGGACAAATTAAAAAGATATGCCAGGAAGCTCAAATCCAATGGCCACAGGCATTGCCCCTTGCTTTATTGAGAATTCGTATAAAACCTAGAGAAGGGTTGTCTGTAAGTCCCTATGAAATTCTGTACGGTAAGCCATATACTGCACCAACGAAGGGAATGGGAAGTGCAGATTTACACCTCCAAGGAGATCAAGATGTTTATAGTTATATAATTTCTTTAAGCAGATTACTCACAGCCTTACGTGCCGCGATCATCTGGAATCGCCCTTTGCCGTTGGAGAATCAACCAGGAGACCAAGCGTATGTTCGAAATTGGCAAACGGAGCCTTTAAAGGAACAGTGGCATGGACTTTATTTGGTACTGTTGATAACATTTACCGCTGTGAAAGTAGCAGGAATTGATAATTGGATTCATTATACCAGAGTGAAGAAGGTACCATCACAATGGGGGGTAAAAATGATCACTCCTACAAAACTGAGATTTACATCTTGGTAATACTATGCTGGGTAGGATTAAGTAATGGTTTCGCTCAAATAATACATACATATGCTACTGTACATATAGAAGAACGAATGGATGTAAATTTGACTTGTGATTTTGTTGGAGATATGAGAAGTTCAATCCAAGACATTAGTTGCTATTGGCAGAAGAATGAGTCCAAATTGTCAAGTGGGTTTACAATCCGATGGGATAGTGATACACGAAGGGGTACTATGATTTTATCATTGCGAAATGTAAGTAAGACAGATGTAGGAAACTACACCTGTATTGTTTGGATTAAAGAGAGTTTTGATTATGGAAAAAGGGCATTAGAGGTTACTGCAAAATCAGAACCTATGCAGAAAAGAAACAGAGCCAGGAGAGAGTTAAAAGATTTGGAAAAAGACGAAATGCAACCAATACAAATAATCCAGGCGCCACAACAGGAAACACAAGAAAATCCAATGCAAAAGAAAGTTAGCTGAAAAACACCCAGTCTAGAACTGTACAAAAGTATACACTTGTGACACCCCGAAAGTGAAGTTACCTTTCCACCTGTGGTCCTTGCATTAAGGACAGGTTGTGCCTGTAGAGGAATTAAATACTCCATGAGTGAACCTGTAATACAATTCGGAGTGGGAATAGATTGTAGAACTACGATCAGGAGCACAGGAAATTTAGTTTGGGTTACCAGTGATGGACAATGGACGACTCACCTCCCCTTGGATGGGTTGGTGACTGAAATAACTTTAGGGTTACCAACTCTCTGCCCAATTTGGAAGAAAGCGCCGTTTAAGGGTAGATTAGAAAATTTATGGATAATGAAGAGAGAAATAAAGGATGATGATGATTGGCAAGAACCATCATCCGGTGTGAAGTTAGGTTGGGCTTTAGAATCATTGTTTGCTCCAATTAGTACTTATCGGAATAGAGAAATGTTGTACCGGTTGTTAGGACAAACGGAAAGGCTAGCAAGAGTGACTAAAGAAGGATTTAAGGAAATAAACTTACAATTACAGGCAACCACAAAAATGACCCTGCAAAATAGAATGGCATTAGATATGCTGTTGCTAAAAGAACATGGAGTATGTGGTTATTTACGAGATAAGATTGATCATTGTTGTGTACATATTCCGAATGTTACAGCCGCGGTAGAACGTGATTTGTCTCAGCTAACGCAAATTGAACGTGCAACTGAGGAAGAAAGAGAAGAAAGTGCCCATAATTGGGTGGCTGCTTTAGCAAAGTCATTTGGATTGAACATCTCTGGTTGGGTAGCATCTTTAATTCAATGGTGTATAATAATTATAATTATTATGTTAGCTATTATGGGAGTGTTGCGTTTGATTCAAAATATTGTTAATAAGGAACGGCAACACTTGGGGAAAATTTTAAAAGCTGTTACCAGGAAGAATCATGAACTTCCCCCGAGATATGAAGACATTGGAAATAATTCATTGCAGCTACAATCACCAGTTTGAGACGGTCCAAAGAATATGGAAATCTGCGGAACTGATGATGAAAATCCTTGCAGTCTGGAAGACTTGAAGTATTTTCAAAGGGGGGAATTGTTACATTATATTGATTAGAATAGGTTATACTTGGTAGACAAGATGGAGGTATAATTGCAGGTGTTGGGTACAGTACAATCTGATGAAGTGGGTACAGTACAATCTGATGAACTGGGTACAGCACAATCTGATGAACTAGGTAAATGATAAGCAAATCTTGGCAACAGTAACTGAAGAAACTATAAATGGGAAACAATCATGTAGCTTAGCAATTCTGTTGATTATGTTACGTAACCGAACACTATAAATATTAACCAAGTTAAACGGGGATTTGGGATTCTCAGCTTTGGACATGAGTCCCTGAGACCCCGGGCCCTGAATAAAGCACCGCATATAACTGCTTTCGTAGTTATGTGTTTCTTTACGGGCAACAGTTTTCTGGCGACCCAGATGGGACTTCGGGAGTAGTGTTGACGGTTCGCTTTCCGATTTTGCTCCGTGCCGGCACCGAGGAATTCTCGGGGAGCCATCGGCTGCGCCCGCTCTGCGCTGCTCCTGACGTCCCAAAGTGGTAAGCCCGAAGGTGCTTTATTGTAATATTTGGTCGGGTGCCTGCCTAATAAGACGTGACGGCGATTCACGCAAGGTTGGGCTAACGAGCTCGAGGTCTGGTCTGTGGAAGCCTAGGCGCTGGCCGTCAGACGGAGCGAAAGCCCCGCAGGTCCAGCACTCACGGACATACGTGGCTGTCTCGTGAGTTTGGTTTGGTCTTTTGTTTCCCATCAGAGGCTATCTTTCCGTTTTCTACCCCGTAGATTTAGTGTGTGTGTGTGGAGTGAGTGTGTAAGACCATGGTAATACCGGATAATTCTCCGTTAGGATGTTTATTAAAGCATTGGAAAAGTGCGGGATATTTTCAGAGTATGAGTAAAAGTCGATTTATAGATTATTGTACGAATTGGTGGCCACAATATGAGTATGATGGACCCCGGTGGCCTGAACACGGAAGTTTAGATCCGGGTGTTATAGGTCCATTAATGAGATATTGTTAAGAACTTGAAAAATGGGATGAAGTACCATATGTTGATCTATTTTATGATATACGTAATCATCCAGATATGCAGAGAGAATGTGGAATGTTGTTGGTACATCCCGAAAAAAAGATAAAACAAAATGTGAAGGATGTGTAGGTAATAAGAAGCGTATGACTTGTTTGGCAATACAAAATTCAATAAGAGAGCCAGAGGAGGTATCACTTTTAGCATCACCGACGGCCCCTGTGATGTCCGATATAGATGCAGGGGACGATAGTGATACTGATAGTATTAAGGCGGTAAAACCGTCAGAATCAATTAATACTGGAGCGATCCAGATTAAGTTAACACCGAAGGGTTCGCCAGGGCATTCATCATGCCCAAGACAAGCGCAACGAACCCCAATTGCACAGAGAACAAGACAAGGGAGGAAGGAACAAGAGCAAAACAGTAAAGTATTATTAGCCCCTTTACGAGAGGCAATTTCGGGGACTGATAAAGTATATGGGAAAGTTCCTTTTTCCCCAGGAGATTTAGTAATTTGGAAGCAATCAGCTGGAAAGTGTACAATAATAGGGAAAAAAAAAAAAAAAAAACCACAAAGAGAAATCAGGCAGGATTATTAGCAATGTTACAACGAGTAAATCAAGGAATAAGAGGCAGAAGTAGAGGACGAGGTCGAGGAGGATACAGGGTAGGAGGCATGCGGGGAATACCTCAAAATCAGCTAGGGATAAATCAGTGTGCGTTTTGCAGACAACAGGGACATTGGAAAAATGAGTGCCCAGTGAAAATGAATTTGGCCCAGCAGACTTCAGTAGGAGGAACACCAATGGCAGAAACAATGATGTTAGGACATTTGGGGCAACATAGTAGCTGACTAAGTGATGGATTAAAAGTGACAACAGAAATTGATGGGGAAGAGAAACAATTATTGGTAGATACTGGGGCAACTTATTCTGTTTTAAATACTTGTTTAGGAAAGATAGGAGATACGATGATAACTGTGGTAGGAGCTACAGGAAAAACAGAGCAACGGCCCTTTCTGCGGCCATTGCATCTAAATTTTAGGGGTAAAGAATTAGATCATGAATTTCTCTATGTACCGGATTGTCCTACATCTTTGTTAGGACGAGATTTATTGTCAAGATTTAATGCTAAAATAATATTTGAAAATGGAAAAGCTAAGTTGCAGATACCTGAGGAAGAAATAGCTAGAATATTTATAGTAAAAGAAATAGCTAATACAACAATACCAATAGAGGTAGAAAACGCTGTAGTACCATGGGTATGGGAGACACAAGTACCGGGATTAGCGAAAGCAGCAAAACCTGTCATAGTAGAATTGAAAGAAGGTGTCCAACCGGTAAGAGTTAGACAATATCCTATACAGTTAGAAGCTAGGAAAGGGGTAGCACCATTAATTGCAAAATTTTTGATGCACAGTGTGTTAGAAGAATGTGAATCTGAATATAATACACCAATATTTCCTATAAGAAAACCTAACGGAGATTATAGGTTAGTTCAAGATTTAAGAGCTGTAAACGAAATAGTTAAAGATATACATCCAGTAGTAGCAAATCCTTATACATTGTTAACATCTGTGGCAGAACAATTTAGATACTTTTCTGTAATTGATTTAAAAGATGCTTTCTTCTGCATCCCATTGGCATTACAAAGTAGGAAATTATTTGCGTTTGAATGGGAAAATCCGGATACAGGACGAAAACGACAGCTGACCTGGACCAGGTTACCACAAGGCTTCAAAAACAGTCCTACAATATTTGGGAATCAGCTGGCACGAGAACTGGAGGATTGGAAGGAGCAAGGATATTTTCAATTACCATCAAAAGCATACTTATTGTTGCAATATGTGGATGACATTTTCGTGGCGACAGAAAGGTATGAAAACTGCATTACTGTTACAGTTGCGTGATTAAATTTACTGGGACAGAGCGGTTATCGAGTTTCTAAGGAAAAAGCCCAAATTGCCCGGGAAAAAGTGATATATCTGGGATGTGAAATTTCCCAAGGACAAAGACGGTTGGGGGTGAATAGAATACAAGCGATTTGTGCCATCCCTGAACCTAGAAATTTGCACGAGTTACGAACTTTTCTAGGAATGACAGGGTGGTGCAGACTCTGGATTTTGAATTATGGACTGTTAGCCAAACCACTGTATGCAGCTTTAAAAGAGCCACAATTAGTTTGGAGTTTAGAGTGTAAAAGGGCTTTTCAAGACTTAAAACAGGCTCTGCAAGAAGCCCCAGCATTAGGATTG
Organism: Apteryx mantelli; assembly: GCF_036417845.1. Taxonomy (NCBI): domain Eukaryota; kingdom Metazoa; phylum Chordata; class Aves; order Apterygiformes; family Apterygidae; genus Apteryx; species Apteryx mantelli. Next base: position 43,741 of record NW_027118651.1, on the reverse strand, counting down.
CCTGATTTGACAAAAACATTTCAACTCTTTGTACATGAGCGGCAACGACTAGCGCTTGGAGTTTTAACTCAACGAATTGGATCATGGAAGAGACCGGTGGGCTATTTTTCCAAGCAGTTGGATATGGTAAGTGCCGGATGGCCTTCTTGCCTCCGAGCAGTGGCTGCTACTGTAATGTTAGTCCAAGAAGCTAGAAAATTGACATTGGGAACAAAAATGGAAGTATTTGTGCCCCACATGGTGATTGCAGTTTTGGAACAAAAGGGGGGTCATTGGTTGTCATCCAGTAGAATGTTGAAATATCAAGCAATATTGAGAGAACAGGATGATATATTTTTAAAGATAACAACATGTTTGAATCCCGCTGAATTTTTAGGTAGCAAAATAGAGGAAGGCGAGCTGGAACATGATTGTATTGAGGTGATCGAACAAACTTACGCCAGTAGGGTAGATCTGAAAGATATTCCCCTTGTAAATCCTGATTGGACATTATTTACAGACGGTAGCAGCTTTGTTGAGAATGGAACGCGATATTCTGGATATGCTGTGGTTACTAAGCTTGAAGTAATTGAAGCAAAGGCATTAATGCCAGGAACGTCAGCGCAAAAGGCAGAACTGGTCGCTCTAATTCGGGCTTTAATACCGAGTACGGATAAGAGGGTGAATATTTGGGCAGATTCTAAATACGCTTTTGGAATAATACATATACATGGAGCTTTATGGAAGGAAAGAGGATTGTTGACGGCTCAAGGTAGTATTACTAAATATCGAACCGAGATCTTACAGTTATTAGAGGCTGTGGTACTACCTCAGCAAGTGGCTGTAATGCATTGTCGAGGACATCAGAGGGATGACAGCGATGTGGCACAAGGAAACATGAAGGCAGACCAGGCAGCCAAAATTGCTGCACGGCAAGTATGGACTGAATTAGCTCTAATACCTACTAAGGTAAGCCCGATTACTGCTCATCTCTCTGTAAATCCCTTTTATACCCAAGAAGATGAAAAATTAGCCGATTTGGTAAAGGCACAGAAGAATTCACATGGATGGTATGTAACAGGTAATGGACAAGTAGTAGTGCCTGCTACAATTATGAAACGAATAATACAAACTGAACATAATAAATGCCATTGGGGAGCAGAAGCATTGGTGCAGTTTTTAAAGCGGAGCATTATATCTGCACAAATGTTAACAATAGCAAAAGGGGTGAATGCGAAGTGTCCAGTATGTTTAAAGAATAATCCGGTAATACGAAAACAAATTCCAATGGGAACTTTGAAAGTGGGAATAGAACCAGGTGACTATTGGCAAGTGGATTTTGCAGAATTACCTAAATCAAAAGGGTTTAAGTATTTATTGGTATACGTATGTACCTTTTCAGGGTGGCTAGAAGCATTTCCCTGTAGAACGAATCAAGCTAGAGAAGTAGTAAAAACTTTGTTAAAAGAGATCATACCTAGATTTGGGGTACCTTTAGGAATTTCTTCAGATCGAGGCCCACACTTTATAGCTAAAATAGTACAGGAAATTAGTGAAATGCTTGGAATTAGCTGGGATTTACATACACCGTGGAGGCCACAATCTAGTGGAAAGGTAGAAAGGAAGAATCAAACATTAAAAGGACAAATTAAAAAGATATGCCAGGAAGCTCAAATCCAATGGCCACAGGCATTGCCCCTTGCTTTATTGAGAATTCGTATAAAACCTAGAGAAGGGTTGTCTGTAAGTCCCTATGAAATTCTGTACGGTAAGCCATATACTGCACCAACGAAGGGAATGGGAAGTGCAGATTTACACCTCCAAGGAGATCAAGATGTTTATAGTTATATAATTTCTTTAAGCAGATTACTCACAGCCTTACGTGCCGCGATCATCTGGAATCGCCCTTTGCCGTTGGAGAATCAACCAGGAGACCAAGCGTATGTTCGAAATTGGCAAACGGAGCCTTTAAAGGAACAGTGGCATGGACTTTATTTGGTGCTATTGATAACATTTACCGCTGTGAAAGTAGCAGGAATTGATAATTGGATTCATTATACCAGAGTGAAGAAGGTACCATCACAATGGGGGGTAAAAATGATCACTCCTACAAAACTGAGATTTACATCTTGGTAATACTATGCTGGGTAGGATTAAGTAATGGTTTCGCTCAAATAATACATACATATGCTACTGTACATATAGAAGAACGAATGGATGTAAATTTGACTTGTGATTTTGTTGGAGATATGAGAAGTTCAATCCAAGACATTAGTTGCTATTGGCAGAAGAATGAGTCCAAATTGTCAAGTGGGTTTACAATCCGATGGGATAGTGATACACGAAGGGGTACTATGATTTTATCATTGCGAAATGTAAGTAAGACAGATGTAGGAAACTACACCTGTATTGTTTGGATTAAAGAGAGTTTTGATTATGGAAAAAGGGCATTAGAGGTTACTGCAAAATCAGAACCTATGCAGAAAAGAAACAGAGCCAGGAGAGAGTTAAAAGATTTGGAAAAAGACGAAATGCAACCAATACAAATAATCCAGGCGCCACAACAGGAAACACAAGAAAATCCAATGCAAAAGAAAGTTAGCTGAAAAACACCCAGTCTAGAACTGTACAAAAGTATACACTTGTGACACCCCGAAAGTGAAGTTACCTTTCCACCTGTGGTCCTTGCATTAAGGACAGGTTGTGCCTGTAGAGGAATTAAATACTCAATGAGTGAACCTGTAATACAATTCGGAGTGGGAATAGATTGTAGAACTACGATCAGGAGCACAGGAAATTTAGTTTGGGTTACAAGTGATGGACAATGGACGACTCACCTCCCCTTGGATGGGTTGGTGACTGAAATAACTTTAGGGTTACCAACTCTCTGCCCAATTTGGAAGAAAGCGCCATTTAAGGGTAGATTAGAAAATTTATGGATAATGAAGAGAGAAATAAAGGATGATGATGATTGGCAAGAACCATCATCCGGTGTGAAGTTAGGTTGGGCTTTAGAATCATTGTTTGCTCCAATTAGTACTTATCGGAATAGAGAAATGTTGTACCGGTTGTTAGGACAAACGGAAAGGCTAGCAAGAGTGACTAAAGAAGGATTTAAGGAAATAAACTTACAATTACAGGCAACCACAAAAATGACCCTGCAAAATAGAATGGCATTAGATATGCTGTTGCTAAAAGAACATGGAGTATGTGGTTATTTACGAGATAAGATTGATCATTGTTGTGTACATATTCCGAATGTTACAGCCGCGGTAGAACGTGATTTGTCTCAGCTAACGCAAATTGAACGTGCAACTGAGGAAGAAAGAGAAGAAAGTGCCCATAATTGGGTGGCTGCTTTAGCAAAGTCATTTGGATTGAACATCTCTGGTTGGGTAGCATCTTTAATTCAATGGTGTATAATAATTATAATTATTATGTTAGCTATTATGGGAGTGTTGCGTTTGATTCAAAATATTGTTAATAAGGAACGGCAACACTTGGGGAAAATTTTAAAAGCTGTTACCAGGAAGAATCATGAACTTCCCCCGAGATATGAAGACATTGGAAATAATTCATTGCAGCTACAATCACCAGTTTGAGACGGTCCAAAGAATATGGAAATCTGCGGAACTGATGATGAAAATCCTTGCAGTCTGGAAGACTTGAAGTATTTTCAAAGGGGGGAATTGTTACATTATATTGATTAGAATAGGTTATACTTGGTAGACAAGATGAAGGTATAATTGCAGGTGTTGGGTACAGTACAATCTGATGAAGTGGGTACAGTACAATCTGATGAACTGGGTACAGCACAATCTGATGAACTAGGTAAATGATAAGCAAATCTTGGCAACAGTAACTGAAGAAACTATAAATGGGAAACAATCATGTAGCTTAGCAATTCTGTTGATTATGTTACGTAACCGAACACTATAAATATTAACCAAGTTAAACGGGGATTTGGGATTCTCAGCTTTGGACATGAGTCCCTGAGACCCCGGGCCCCGAATAAAGCACCGCATATAACTGCTTTCGTAGTTATGTGTTTCTTTACGGGCAACAGTTTTCTGGCGACCCAGATGGGACTTCGGGAGTAGTGTTGACGGTTCGCTTTCCGATTTTGCTCCGTGCCGGCACCGAGGAATTCTCGGGGAGCCATCGGCTGCGCCCGCTCTGCGCTGCTCCTGACGTCCCAAAGTGGTAAGCCCGAAGGTGCTTTATTGTAATATTTGGTCGGGTGCCTGCCTAATAAGACGTGACGGCGATTCACGCAAGGTTGGGCTAACGAGCTCGAGGTCTGGTCTGTGGAAGCCTAGGCGCTGGCCGTCAGACGGAGCGAAAGCCCCGCAGGTCCAGCACTCACGGACATACGTGGCTGTCTCGTGAGTTTGGTTTGGTCTTTTGTTTCCCATCAGAGGCTATCTTTCCGTTTTCTACCCCGTAGATTTAGTGTGTGTGTGTGGAGTGAGTGTGTAAGACCATGGTAATACCGGATAATTCTCCGTTAGGATGTTTATTAAAGCATTGGAAAAGTGCGGGATATTTTCAGAGTATGAGTAAAAGTCGATTTATAGATTATTGTACGAATTGGTGGCCACAATATGAGTATGATGGACCCCGGTGGCCTGAACACGGAAGTTTAGATCCGGGTGTTATAGGTCCATTAATGAGATATTGTTAAGAACTTGAAAAATGGGATGAAGTACCATATGTTGATCTATTTTATGATATACGTAATCATCCAGATATGCAGAGAGAATGTGGAATGTTGTTGGTACATCCCGAAAAAAAGATAAAACAAAATGTGAAGGATGTGTAGGTAATAAGAAGTGTATGACTTGTTTGGCAATACAAAATTCAATAAGAGAGCCAGAGGAGGTATCACTTTTAGCATCACCGACGGCCCCTGTGATGTCCGATATAGATGCAGGGGACGATAGTGATACTGATAGTATTAAGGCGGTAAAACCGTCAGAATCAATTAATACTGGAGCGATCCAGATTAAGTTAACACCGAAGGGTTCGCCAGGGCATTCATCATGCCCAAGACAAGCGCAACGAACCCCAATTGCACAGAGAACAAGACAAGGGAGGAAGGAACAAGAGCAAAACAGTAAAGTATTATTAGCCCCTTTACAAGAGGCAATTTCGGGGACTGATAAAGTATATGGGAAAGTTCCTTTTTCCCCAGGAGATTTAGTAATTTGGAAGCAATCAGCTGGAAAGTGTACAATAATAGGGAGAAAAAAAAAAAAAAAACCACAAAGAGAAATCAGGCAGGATTATTAGCAATGTTACAACGAGTAAATCAAGGAATAAGAGGCAGAAGTAGAGGACGAGGTCGAGGAGGATACAGGGTAGGAGGCATGCGGGGAATACCTCAAAATCAGCTAGGGATAAATCAGTGTGCGTTTTGCAGACAACAGGGACATTGGAAAAATGAGTGCCCAGTGAAAATGAATTTGGCCCAGCAGACTTCAGTAGGAGGAACACCAATGGCAGAAACAATGATGTTAGGACATTTGGGGCAACATAGTAGCTGACTAAGTGATGGATTAAAAGTGACAACAGAAATTGATGGGGAAGAGAAACAATTATTGGTAGATGCTGGGGCAACTTATTCTGTTTTAAATACTTGTTTAGGAAAGATAGGAGATACGATGATAACTGTGGTAGGAGCTACAGGAAAAACAGAGCAACGGCCCTTTCTGCGGCCATTGCATCTAAATTTTAGGGGTAAAGAATTAGATCATGAATTTCTCTATGTACCGGATTGTCCTACATCTTTGTTAGGACGAGATTTATTGTCAAGATTTAATGCTAAAATAATATTTGAAAATGGAAAAGCTAAGTTGCAGATACCTGAGGAAGAAATAGCTAGAATATTTATAGTAAAAGAAATAGCTAATACAACAATACCAATAGAGGTAGAAAACGCTGTAGTACCATGGGTATGGGAGACACAAGTACCGGGATTAGCGAAAGCAGCAAAACCTGTCATAGTAGAATTGAAAGAAGGTGTCCAACCGGTAAGAGTTAGACAATATCCTATACAGTTAGAAGCTAGGAAAGGGGTAGCACCATTAATTGCAAAATTTTTGATGCACAGTGTGTTAGAAGAATGTGAATCTGAATATAATACACCAATATTTCCTATAAGAAAACCTAACGGAGATTATAGGTTAGTTCAAGATTTAAGAGCTGTAAACGAAATAGTTAAAGATATACATCCAGTAGTAGCAAATCCTTATACATTGTTAACATCTGTGGCAGAACAATTTAGATACTTTTCTGTAATTGATTTAAAAGATGCTTTCTTCTGCATCCCATTGGCATTACAAAGTAGGAAATTATTTGCGTTTGAATGGGAAAATCCGGATACAGGACGAAAACGACAGCTGACCTGGACCAGGTTACCACAAGGCTTCAAAAACAGTCCTACAATATTTGGGAATCAGCTGGCACGAGAACTGGAGGATTGGAAGGAGCAAGGATATTTTCAATTACCATCAAAAGCATACTTATTGTTGCAATATGTGGATGACATTTTTGTGGCGACAGAAAGGTATGAAAACTGCATTACTGTTACAGTTGCGTGATTAAATTTACTGGGACAGAGCGGTTATCGAGTTTCTAAGGAAAAAGCCCAAATTGCCCGGGAAAAAGTGATATATCTGGGATGTGAAATTTCCCAAGGACAAAGACGGTTGGGGGTGAATAGAATACAAGCGATTTGTGCCATCCCTGAACCTAGAAATTTGCACGAGTTACGAACTTTTCTAGGAATGACAGGGTGGTGCAGACTCTGGATTTTGAATTATGGACTGTTAGCCAAACCACTGTATGCAGCTTTAAAAGAGCCACAATTAGTTTGGAGTTTAGAGTGTAAAAGGGCTTTTCAAGACTTAAAACAGGCTCTGCAAGAAGCCCCAGCATTAGGATTGCCTGATTTGACAAAAACATTTCAACTCTTTGTACATGAGCGGCAACGACTAGCGCTTGGAGTTTTAACTCAACGAATTGGATCATGGAAGAGACCGGTGGGCTATTTTTCCAAGCAGTTGGATATGGTAAGTGCCGGATGGCCTTCTTGCCTCCGAGCAGTGGCTGCTACTGTAATGTTAGTCCAAGAAGCTAGAAAATTGACATTGGGAACAAAAATGGAAGTATTTGTGCCCCACATGGTGATTGCAGTTTTGGAACAAAAGGGGGGTCATTGGTTGTCATCCAGTAGAATGTTGAAATATCAAGCAATATTGAGAGAACAGGATGATATATTTTTAAAGATAACAACATGTTTGAATCCCGCTGAATTTTTAGGTAGCAAAATAGAGGAAGGCGAGCTGGAACATGATTGTATTGAGGTGATCGAACAAACTTACGCCAGTAGGGTAGATCTGAAAGATATTCCCCTTGTAAATCCTGATTGGACATTATTTACAGACGGTAGCAGCTTTGTTGAGAATGGAACGCGATATTCTGGATATGCTGTGGTTACTAAGCTTGAAGTAATTGAAGCAAAGGCATTAATGCCAGGAACGTCAGCGCAAAAGGCAGAACTGGTCGCTCTAATTCGGGCTTTAATACCGAGTACGGATAAGAGGGTGAATATTTGGGCAGATTCTAAATACGCTTTTGGAATAATACATATACATGGAGCTTTATGGAAGGAAAGAGGATTGTTGACGGCTCAAGGTAGTATTACTAAATATCGAACCGAGATCTTACAGTTATTAGAGGCTGTGGTACTACCTCAGCAAGTGGCTGTAATGCATTGTCGAGGACATCAGAGGGATGACAGCGATGTGGCACAAGGAAACATGAAGGCAGACCAGGCAGCCAAAATTGCTGCACGGCAAGTATGGACTGAATTAGCTCTAATACCTACTAAGGTAAGCCCGATTACTGCTCATCTCTCTGTAAATCCCTTTTATACCCAAGAAGATGAAAAATTAGCCGATTTGGTAAAGGCACAGAAGAATTCACATGGATGGTATGTAACAGGTAATGGACAAGTAGTAGTGCCTGCTACAATTATGAAACGAATAATACAAACTGAACATAATAAATGCCATTGGGGAGCAGAAGCATTGGTGCAGTTTTTAAAGCGGAGCATTATATCTGCACAAATGTTAACAATAGCAAAAGGGGTGAATGCGAAGTGTCCAGTATGTTTAAAGAATAATCCGGTAATACGAAAACAAATTCCAATGGGAACTTTGAAAGTGGGAATAGAACCAGGTGACTATTGGCAAGTGGATTTTGCAGAATTACCTAAATCAAAAGGGTTTAAGTATTTATTGGTATACGTATGTACCTTTTCAGGGTGGCTAGAAGCATTTCCCTGTAGAACGAATCAAGCTAGAGAAGTAGTAAAAACTTTGTTAAAAGAGATCATACCTAGATTTGGGGTACCTTTAGGAATTTCTTCAGATCGAGGCCCACACTTTATAGCTAAAATAGTACAGGAAATTAGTGAAATGCTTGGAATTAGCTGGGATTTACATACACCGTGGAGGCCACAATCTAGTGGAAAGGTAGAAAGGAAGAATCAAACATTAAAAGGACAAATTAAAAAGATATGCCAGGAAGCTCAAATCCAATGGCCACAGGCATTGCCCCTTGCTTTATTGAGAATTCGTATAAAACCTAGAGAAGGGTTGTCTGTAAGTCCCTATGAAATTCTGTACGGTAAGCCATATACTGCACCAACGAAGGGAATGGGAAGTGCAGATTTACACCTCCAAGGAGATCAAGATGTTTATAGTTATATAATTTCTTTAAGCAGATTACTCACAGCCTTACGTGCCGCGATCATCTGGAATCGCCCTTTGCCGTTGGAGAATCAACCAGGAGACCAAGCGTATGTTCGAAACTGGCAAACGGAGCCTTTAAAGGAACAGTGGCATGGACTTTATTTGGTGCTATTGATAACATTTACCGCTGTGAAAGTAGCAGGAATTGATAATTGGATTCATTATACCAGAGTGAAGAAGGTACCATCACAATGGGGGGTAAAAATGATCACTCCTACAAAACTGAGATTTACATCTTGGTAATACTATGCTGGGTAGGATTAAGTAATGGTTTCGCTCAAATAATACATACATATGCTACTGTACATATAGAAGAACGAATGGATGTAAATTTGACTTGTGATTTTGTTGGAGATATGAGAAGTTCAATCCAAGACATTAGTTGCTATTGGCAGAAGAATGAGTCCAAATTGTCAAGTGGGTTTACAATCCGATGGGATAGTGATACACGAAGGGGTACTATGATTTTATCATTGCGAAATGTAAGTAAGACAGATGTAGGAAACTACACCTGTATTGTTTGGATTAAAGAGAGTTTTGATTATGGAAAAAGGGCATTAGAGGTTACTGCAAAATCAGAACCTATGCAGAAAAGAAACAGAGCCAGGAGAGAGTTAAAAGATTTGGAAAAAGACGAAATGCAACCAATACAAATAATCCAGGCGCCACAACAGGAAACACAAGAAAATCCAATGCAAAAGAAAGTTAGCTGAAAAACACCCAGTCTAGAACTGTACAAAAATATACACTTGTGACACCCCGAAAGTGAAGTTACCTTTCCACCTGTGGTCCTTGCATTAAGGACAGGTTGTGCCTGTAGAGGAATTAAATACTCCATGAGTGAACCTGTAATACAATTCGGAGTGAGAATAGATTGTAGAACTACGATCAGGAGCACAGGAAATTTAGTTTGGGTTACAAGTGATGGACAATGGACGACTCACCTCCCCTTGGATGGGTTGGTGACTGAAATAACTTTAGGGTTACCAACTCTCTGCCCAATTTGGAAGAAAGCGCCATTTAAGGGTAGATTAGAAAATTTATGGATAATGAAGAGAGAAATAAAGGATGATGATGATTGGCAAGAACCATCATCCGGTGTGAAGTTAGGTTGGGCTTTAGAATCATTGTTTGCTCCAATTAGTACTTATCGGAATAGAGAAATGTTGTACCGGTTGTTAGGACAAACGGAAAGGCTAGCAAGAGTGACTAAAGAAGGATTTAAGGAAATAAACTTACAATTACAGGCAACCACAAAAATGACCCTGCAAAATAGAATGGCATTAGATATGCTGTTGCTAAAAGAACATGGAGTATGTGGTTATTTACGAGATAAGATTGATCATTGTTGTGTACATATTCCGAATGTTACAGCCGCGGTAGAACGTGATTTGTCTCAGCTAACGCAAATTGAACGTGCAACTGAGGAAGAAAGAGAAGAAAGTACCCATAATTGGGTGGCTGCTTTAGCAAAGTCATTTGGATTGAACATCTCTGGTTGGGTAGCATCTTTAATTCAATGGTGTATAATAATTATAATTATTATGTTAGCTATTATGGGAGTGTTGCGTTTGATTCAAAATATTGTTAATAAGGAACGGCAACACTTGGGGAAAATTTTAAAAGCTGTTACCAGGAAGAATCATGAACTTCCCCCGAGATATGAAGACATTGGAAATAATTCATTGCAGCTACAATCATCAGTTTGAGACGGTCCAAAGAATATGGAAATCTGCGGAACTGATGATGAAAATCCTTGCAGTCTGGAAGACTTGAAGTATTTTCAAAGGGGGGAATTGTTACATTATATTGATTAGAATAGGTTATACTTGGTAGACAAGATGAAGGTATAATTGCAGGTGTTGGGTACAGTACAATCTGATGAAGTGGGTACAGTACAATCTGATGAACTGGGTACAGCACAATCTGATGAACTAGGTAAATGATAAGCAAATCTTGGCAACAGTAACTGAAGAAACTATAAATGGGAAACAATCATGTAGCTTAGCAATTCTGTTGATTATGTTACGTAACCGAACACTATAAATATTAACCAAGTTAAACGGGGATTTGGGATTCTCAGCTTTGGACATGAGTCCCTGAGACCCCGGGCCCCGAATAAAGCACCGCATATAACTGCTTTCGTAGTTATGTGTTTCTTTACGGGCAACAGTTTTCTGGCGACCCAGATGGGACTTCGGGAGTAGTGTTGACGGTTCGCTTTCCGATTTTGCTCCGTGCCGGCACCGAGGAATTCTCGGGGAGCCATCGGCTGCGCCCGCTCTGCGCTGCTCCTGACGTCCCAAAGTGGTAAGCCCGAAGGTGCTTTATTGTAATATTTGGTCGGGTGCCTGCCTAATAAGACGTGACGGCGATTCACGCAAGGTTGGGCTAACGAGCTCGAGGTCTGGTCTGTGGAAGCCTAGGCGCTGGCCGTCAGACGGAGCGAAAGCCCCGCAGGTCCAGCACTCACGGACATACGTGGCTGTCTCGTGAGTTTGGTTTGGTCTTTTGTTTCCCATCAGAGGCTATCTTTCCGTTTTCTACCCCGTAGATTTAGTGTGTGTGTGTGGAGTGAGTGTGTAAGACCATGGTAATACCGGATAATTCTCCGTTAGGATGTTTATTAAAGCATTGGAAAAGTGCGGGATATTTTCAGAGTATGAGTAAAAGTCGATTTATAGATTATTGTACGAATTGGTGGCCACAATATGAGTATGATGGACCCCGGTGGCCTGAACACGGAAGTTTAGATCCGGGTGTTATAGGTCCATTAATGAGATATTGTTAAGAACTTGAAAAATGGGATGAAGTACCATATGTTGATCTATTTTATGATATACGTAATCATCCAGATATGCAGAGAGAATGTGGAATGTTGTTGGTACATCCCGAAAAAAAGATAAAACAAAATGTGGAGGATGTGTAGGTAATAAGAAGTGTATGACTTGTTTGGCAATACAAAATTCAATAAGAGAGCCAGAGGAGGTATCACTTTTAGCATCACCGACGGCCCCTGTGATGTCCGATATAGATGCAGGGGACGATAGTGATACTGATAGTATTAAGGCGGTAAAACCGTCAGAATCAATTAATACTGGAGCGATCCAGATTAAGTTAACACCGAAGGGTTCGCCAGGGCATTCATCATGCCCAAGACAAGCGCAACGAACCCCAATTGCACAGAGAACAAGACAAGGGAGGAAGGAACAAGAGCAAAACAGTAAAGTATTATTAGCCCCTTTACGAGAGGCAATTTCGGGGACTGATAAAGTATATGGGAAAGTTCCTTTTTCCCCAGGAGATTTAGTAATTTGGAAGCAATCAGCTGGAAAGTGTACAATAATAGGGAAAAAAAAAAAAACCACAAAGAGAAATCAGGCAGGATTATTAGCAATGTTACAACGAGTAAATCAAGGAATAAGAGGCAGAAGTAGAGGACGAGGTCGAGGAGGATACAGGGTAGGAGGCATGCGGGGAATACCTCAAAATCAGCTAGGGATAAATCAGTGTGCGTTTTGCAGACAACAGGGACATTGGAAAAATGAGTGCCCAGTGAAAATGAATTTGGCCCAGCAGACTTCAGTAGGAGGAACACCAATGGCAGAAACAATGATGTTAGGACATTTGGGGCAACATAGTAGCTGACTAAGTGATGGATTAAAAGTGACAACAGAAATTGATGGGGAAGAGAAACAATTATTGGTAGATACTGGGGCAACTTATTCTGTTTTAAATACTTGTTTAGGAAAGATAGGAGATACGATGATAACTGTGGTAGGAGCTACAGGAAAAACAGAGCAACGGCCCTTTCTGCGGCCATTGCATCTAAATTTTAGGGGTAAAGAATTAGATCATGAATTTCTCTATGTACCGGATTGTCCTACATCTTTGTTAGGACGAGATTTATTGTCAAGATTTAATGCTAAAATAATATTTGAAAATGGAAAAGCTAAGTTGCAGATACCTGAGGAAGAAATAGCTAGAATATTTATAGTAAAAGAAATAGCTAATACAACAATACCAATAGAGGTAGAAAACGCTGTAGTACCATGGGTATGGGAGACACAAGTACCGGGATTAGCGAAAGCAGCAAAACCTGTCATAGTAGAATTGAAAGAAGGTGTCCAACCAGTAAGAGTTAGACAATATCCTATACAGTTAGAAGCTAGGAAAGGGGTAGCACCATTAATTGCAAAATTTTTGATGCACAATGTGTTAGAAGAATGTGAATCTGAATATAATACACCAATATTTCCTATAAGAAAACCTAACGGAGATTATAGGTTAGTTCAAGATTTAAGAGCTGTAAACGAAATAGTTAAAGATATACATCCAGTAGTAGCAAATCCTTATACATTGTTAACATCTGTGGCAGAACAATTTAGATACTTTTCTGTAATTGATTTAAAAGATGCTTTCTTCTGCATCCCATTGGCATTACAAAGTAGGAAATTATTTGCGTTTGAATGGGAAAATCCGGATACAGGACGAAAACGACAGCTGACCTGGACCAGGTTACCACAAGGCTTCAAAAACAGTCCTACAATATTTGGGAATCAGCTGGCACGAGAACTGGAGGATTGGAAGGAGCAAGGATATTTTCAATTACCATCAAAAGCATACTTATTGTTGCAATATGTGGATGACATTTTCGTGGCGACAGAAAGGTATGAAAACTGCATTACTGTTACAGTTGCGTGATTAAATTTACTGGGACAGAGCGGTTATCGAGTTTCTAAGGAAAAAGCCCAAATTGCCCGGGAAAAAGTGATATATCTGGGATGTGAAATTTCCCAAGGACAAAGACGGTTGGGGGTGAATAGAATACAAGCGATTTGTGCCATCCCTGAACCTAGAAATTTGCACGAGTTACGAACTTTTCTAGGAATGACAGGGTGGTGCAGACTCTGGATTTTGAATTATGGACTGTTAGCCAAACCACTGTATGCAGCTTTAAAAGAGCCACAATTAGTTTGGAGTTTAGAGTGTAAAAGGGCTTTTCAAGACTTAAAACAGGCTCTGCAAGAAGCCCCAGCATTAGGATTGCCTGATTTGACAAAAACATTTCAACTCTTTGTACATGAGCGGCAACGACTAGCGCTTGGAGTTTTAACTCAACGAATTGGATCATGGAAGAGACCGGTGGGCTATTTTTCCAAGCAGTTGGATATGGTAAGTGCCGGATGGCCTTCTTGCCTCCGAGCAGTGGCTGCTACTGTAATGTTAGTCCAAGAAGCTAGAAAATTGACATTGGGAACAAAAATGGAAGTATTTGTGCCCCACATGGTGATTGCAGTTTTGGAACAAAAGGGGGGTCATTGGTTGTCATCCAGTAGAATGTTGAAATATCAAGCAATATTGAGAGAACAGGATGATATATTTTTAAAGATAACAACATGTTTGAATCCCGCTGAATTTTTAGGTAGCAAAATAGAGGAAGGCGAGCTGGAACATGATTGTATTGAGGTGATCGAACAAACTTACGCCAGTAGGGTAGATCTGAAAGATATTCCCCTTGTAAATCCTGATTGGACATTATTTACAGACGGTAGCAGCTTTGTTGAGAATGGAACGCGATATTCTGGATATGCTGTGGTTACTAAGCTTGAAGTAATTGAAGCAAAGGCATTAATGCCAGGAACGTCAGCGCAAAAGGCAGAACTGGTCGCTCTAATTCGGGCTTTAATACCGAGTACGGATAAGAGGGTGAATATTTGGGCAGATTCTAAATACGCTTTTGGAATAATACATATACATGGAGCTTTATGGAAGGAAAGAGGATTGTTGACGGCTCAAGGTAGTATTACTAAATATCGAACCGAGATCTTACAGTTATTAGAGGCTGTGGTACTACCTCAGCAAGTGGCTGTAATGCATTGTCGAGGACATCAGAGGGATGACAGCGATGTGGCACAAGGAAACATGAAGGCAGACCAGGCAGCCAAAATTGCTGCACGGCAAGTATGGACTGAATTAGCTCTAATACCTACTAAGGTAAGCCCGATTACTGCTCATCTCTCTGTAAATCCCTTTTATACCCAAGAAGATGAAAAATTAGCCGATTTGGTAAAGGCACAGAAGAATTCACATGGATGGTATGTAACAGGTAATGGACAAGTAGTAGTGCCTGCTACAATTATGAAACGAATAATACAAACTGAACATAATAAATGCCATTGGGGAGCAGAAGCATTGGTGCAGTTTTTAAAGCGGAGCATTATATCTGCACAAATGTTAACAATAGCAAAAGGGGTGAATGCGAAGTGTCCAGTATGTTTAAAGAATAATCCGGTAATACGAAAACAAATTCAAATGGGAACTTTGAAAGTGGGAATAGAACCAGGTGACTATTGGCAAGTGGATTTTGCAGAATTACCTAAATCAAAAGGGTTTAAGTATTTATTGGTATACGTATGTACCTTTTCAGGGTGGCTAGAAGCATTTCCCTGTAGAACGAATCAAGCTAGAGAAGTAGTAAAAACTTTGTTAAAAGAGATCATACCTAGATTTGGGGTACCTTTAGGAATTTCTTCAGATCGAGGCCCACACTTTATAGCTAAAATAGTACAGGAAATTAGTGAAATGCTTGGAATTAGCTGGGATTTACATACACCGTGGAGGCCACAATCTAGTGGAAAGGTAGAAAGGAAGAATCAAACATTAAAAGGACAAATTAAAAAGATATGCCAGGAAGCTCAAATCCAATGGCCACAGGCATTGCCCCTTGCTTTATTGAGAATTCGTATAAAACCTAGAGAAGGGTTGTCTGTAAGTCCCTATGAAATTCTGTACGGTAAGCCATATACTGCACCAACGAAGGGAATGGGAAGTGCAGATTTACACCTCCAAGGAGATCAAGATGTTTATAGTTATATAATTTCTTTAAGCAGATTACTCACAGCCTTACGTGCCGCGATCATCTGGAATCGCCCTTTGCCGTTGGAGAATCAACCAGGAGACCAAGCGTATGTTCGAAATTGGCAAACGGAGCCTTTAAAGGAACAGTGGCATGGACTTTATTTGGTGCTATTGATAACATTTACCGCTGTGAAAGTAGCAGGAATTGATAATTGGATTCATTATACCAGAGTGAAGAAGGTACCATCACAATGGGGGGTAAAAATGATCACTCCTACAAAACTGAGATTTACATCTTGGTAATACTATGCTGGGTAGGATTAAGTAATGGTTTCGCTCAAATAATACATACATATGCTACTGTACATATAGAAGAACGAATGGATGTAAATTTGACTTGTGATTTTGTTGGAGATATGAGAAGTTCAATCCAAGACATTAGTTGCTATTGGCAGAAGAATGAGTCCAAATTGTCAAGTGGGTTTACAATCCGATGGGATAGTGATACACGAAGGGGTACTATGATTTTATCATTGCGAAATGTAAGTAAGACAGATGTAGGAAACTACACCTGTATTGTTTGGATTAAAGAGAGTTTTGATTATGGAAAAAGGGCATTAGAGGTTACTGCAAAATCAGAACCTATGCAGAAAAGAAACAGAGCCAGGAGAGAGTTAAAAGATTTGGAAAAAGACGAAATGCAACCAATACAAATAATCCAGGCGCCACAACAGGAAACACAAGAAAATCCAATGCAAAAGAAAGTTAGCTGAAAAACACCCAGTCTAGAACTGTACAAAAGTATACACTTGTGACACCCCGAAAGTGAAGTTACCTTTCCACCTGTGGTCCTTGCATTAAGGACAGGTTGTGCCTGTAGAGGAATTAAATACTCCATGAGTGAACCTGTAATACAATTCGGAGTGAGAATAGATTGTAGAACTACGATCAGGAGCACAGGAAATTTAGTTTGGGTTACAAGTGATGGACAATGGACGACTCACCTCCCCTTGGATGGGTTGGTGACTGAAATAACTTTAGGGTTACCAACTCTCTGCCCAATTTGGAAGAAAGCGCCATTTAAGGGTAGATTAGAAAATTTATGGATAATGAAGAGAGAAATAAAGGATGATGATGATTGGCAAGAACCATCATCCGGTGTGAAGTTAGGTTGGGCTTTAGAATCATTGTTTGCTCCAATTAGTACTTATCGGAATAGAGAAATGTTGTACCGGTTGTTAGGACAAACGGAAAGGCTAGCAAGAGTGACTAAAGAAGGATTTAAGGAAATAAACTTACAATTACAGGCAACCACAAAAATGACCCTGCAAAATAGAATGGCATTAGATATGCTGTTGCTAAAAGAACATGGAGTATGTGGTTATTTACGAGATAAGATTGATCATTGTTGTGTACATATTCCGAATGTTACAGCCGCGGTAGAACGTGATTTGTCTCAGCTAACGCAAATTGAACGTGCAACTGAGGAAGAAAGAGAAGAAAGTACCCATAATTGGGTGGCTGCTTTAGCAAAGTCATTTGGATTGAACATCTCTGGTTGGGTAGCATCTTTAATTCAATGGTGTATAATAATTATAATTATTATGTTAGCTATTATGGGAGTGTTGCGTTTGATTCAAAATATTGTTAATAAGGAACGGCAACACTTGGGGAAAATTTTAAAAGCTGTTACCAGGAAGAATCATGAACTTCCCCCGAGATATGAAGACATTGGAAATAATTCATTGCAGCTACAATCATCAGTTTGAGACGGTCCAAAGAATATGGAAATCTGCGGAACTGATGATGAAAATCCTTGCAGTCTGGAAGACTTGAAGTATTTTCAAAGGGGGGAATTGTTACATTATATTGATTAGAATAGGTTATACTTGGTAGACAAGATGAAGGTATAATTGCAGGTGTTGGGTACAGTACAATCTGATGAAGTGGGTACAGTACAATCTGATGAAGTGGGTACAGCACAATCTGATGAACTAGGTAAATGATAAGCAAATCTTGGCAACAGTAACTGAAGAAACTATAAATGGGAAACAATCATGTAGCTTAGCAATTCTGTTGATTATGTTACGTAACCGAACACTATAAATATTAACCAAGTTAAACGGGGATTTGGGATTCTCAGCTTTGGACATGAGTCCCTGAGACCCCGGGCCCCGAATAAAGCACCGCATATAACTGCTTTCGTAGTTATGTGTTTCTTTACGGGCAACAGTTTTCTGGCGACCCAGATGGGACTTCGGGAGTAGTGTTGACGGTTCGCTTTCCGATTTTGCTCCGTGCCGGCACCGAGGAATTCTCGGGGAGCCATCGGCTGCGCCCGCTCTGCGCTGCTCCTGACGTCCCAAAGTGGTAAGCCCGAAGGTGCTTTATTGTAATATTTGGTCGGGTGCCTGCCTAATAAGACGTGACGGCGATTCACGCAAGGTTGGGCTAACGAGCTCGAGGTCTGGTCTGTGGAAGCCTAGGCGCTGGCCGTCAGACGGAGCGAAAGCCCCGCAGGTCCAGCACTCACGGACATACGTGGCTGTCTCGTGAGTTTGGTTTGGTCTTTTGTTTCCCATCAGAGGCTATCTTTCCGTTTTCTACCCCGTAGATTTAGTGTGTGTGTGTGGAGTGAGTGTGTAAGACCATGGTAATACCGGATAATTCTCCGTTAGGATGTTTATTAAAGCATTGGAAAAGTGCGGGATATTTTCAGAGTATGAGTAAAAGTCGATTTATAGATTATTGTACGAATTGGTGGCCACAATATGAGTATGATGGACCCCGGTGGCCTGAACACGGAAGTTTAGATCCGGGTGTTATAGGTCCATTAATGAGATATTGTTAAGAACTTGAAAAATGGGATGAAGTACCATATGTTGATCTATTTTATGATATACGTAATCATCCAGATATGCAGAGAGAATGTGGAATGTTGTTGGTACATCCCGAAAAAAAGATAAAACAAAATGTGAAGGATGTGTAGGTAATAAGAAGTGTATGACTTGTTTGGCAATACAAAATTCAATAAGAGAGCCAGAGGAGGTATCACTTTTAGCATCACCGACGGCCCCTGTGATGTCCGATATAGATGCAGGGGACGATAGTGATACTGATAGTATTAAGGCGGTAAAACCGTCAGAATCAATTAATACTGGAGCGATCCAGATTAAGTTAACACCGAAGGGTTCGCCAGGGCATTCATCATGCCCAAGACAAGCGCAACGAACCCCAATTGCACAGAGAACAAGACAAGGGAGGAAGGAACAAGAGCAAAACAGTAAAGTATTATTAGCCCCTTTACGAGAGGCAATTTCGGGGACTGATAAAGTATATGGGAAAGTTCCTTTTTCCCCAGGAGATTTAGTAATTTGGAAGCAATCAGCTGGAAAGTGTACAATAATAGGGAAAAAAAAAAAAAAAAAACCACAAAGAGAAATCAGGCAGGATTATTAGCAATGTTACAACGAGTAAATCAAGGAATAAGAGGCAGAAGTAGAGGACGAGGTCGAGGAGGATACAGGGTAGGAGGCATGCGGGGAATACCTCAAAATCAGCTAGGGATAAATCAGTGTGCGTTTTGCAGACAACAGGGACATTGGAAAAATGAGTGCCCAGTGAAAATGAATTTGGCCCAGCAGACTTCAGTAGGAGGAACACCAATGGCAGAAACAATGATGTTAGGACATTTGGGGCAACATAGTAGCTGACTAAGTGATGGATTAAAAGTGACAACAGAAATTGATGGGGAAGAGAAACAATTATTGGTAGATACTGGGGCAACTTATTCTGTTTTAAATACTTGTTTAGGAAAGATAGGAGATACGATGATAACTGTGGTAGGAGCTACAGGAAAAACAGAGCAACGGCCCTTTCTGCGGCCATTGCATCTAAATTTTAGGGGTAAAGAATTAGATCATGAATTTCTCTATGTACCGGATTGTCCTACATCTTTGTTAGGACGAGATTTATTGTCAAGATTTAATGCTAAAATAATATTTGAAAATGGAAAAGCTAAGTTGCAGATACCTGAGGAAGAAATAGCTAGAATATTTATAGTAAAAGAAATAGCTAATACAACAATACCAATAGAGGTAGAAAACGCTGTAGTACCATGGGTATGGGAGACACAAGTACCGGGATTAGCGAAAGCAGCAAAACCTGTCATAGTAGAATTGAAAGAAGGTGTCCAACCGGTAAGAGTTAGACAATATCCTATACAGTTAGAAGCTAGGAAAGGGGTAGCACCATTAATTGCAAAATTTTTGATGCACAATGTGTTAGAAGAATGTGAATCTGAATATAATACACCAATATTTCCTATAAGAAAACCTAACGGAGATTATAGGTTAGTTCAAGATTTAAGAGCTGTAAACGAAATAGTTAAAGATATACATCCAGTAGTAGCAAATCCTTATACATTGTTAACATCTGTGGCAGAACAATTTAGATACTTTTCTGTAATTGATTTAAAAGATGCTTTCTTCTGCATCCCATTGGCATTACAAAGTAGGAAATTATTTGCGTTTGAATGGGAAAATCCGGATACAGGACGAAAACGACAGCTGACCTGGACCAGGTTACCACAAGGCTTCAAAAACAGTCCTACAATATTTGGGAATCAGCTGGCACGAGAACTGGAGGATTGGAAGGAGCAAGGATATTTTCAATTACCATCAAAAGCATACTTATTGTTGCAATATGTGGATGACATTTTCGTGGCGACAGAAAGGTATGAAAACTGCATTACTGTTACAGTTGCGTGATTAAATTTACTGGGACAGAGCGGTTATCGAGTTTCTAAGGAAAAAGCCCAAATTGCCCGGGAAAAAGTGATATATCTGGGATGTGAAATTTCCCAAGGACAAAGACGGTTGGGGGTGAATAGAATACAAGCGATTTGTGCCATCCCTGAACCTAGAAATTTGCACGAGTTACGAACTTTTCTAGGAATGACAGGGTGGTGCAGACTCTGGATTTTGAATTATGGACTGTTAGCCAAACCACTGTATGCAGCTTTAAAAGAGCCACAATTAGTTTGGAGTTTAGAGTGTAAAAGGGCTTTTCAAGACTTAAAACAGGCTCTGCAAGAAGCCCCAGCATTAGGATTGCCTGATTTGACAAAAACATTTCAACTCTTTGTACATGAGCGGCAACGACTAGCGCTTGGAGTTTTAACTCAACGAATTGGATCATGGAAGAGACCGGTGGGCTATTTTTCCAAGCAGTTGGATATGGTAAGTGCCGGATGGCCTTCTTGCCTCCGAGCAGTGGCTGCTACTGTAATGTTAGTCCAAGAAGCTAGAAAATTGACATTGGGAACAAAAATGGAAGTATTTGTGCCCCACATGGTGATTGCAGTTTTGGAACAAAAGGGGGGTCATTGGTTGTCATCCAGTAGAATGTTGAAATATCAGGCAATATTGAGAGAACAGGATGATATATTTTTAAAGATAACAACATGTTTGAATCCCGCTGAATTTTTAGGTAGCAAAATAGAGGAAGGCGAGCTGGAACATGATTGTATTGAGGTGATCGAACAAACTTACGCCAGTAGGGTAGATCTGAAAGATATTCCCCTTGTAAATCCTGATTGGACATTATTTACAGACGGTAGCAGCTTTGTTGAGAATGGAACACGATATTCTGGATATGCTGTGGTTACTAAGCTTGAAGTAATTGAAGCAAAGGCATTAATGCCAGGAACGTCAGCGCAAAAGGCAGAACTGGTCGCTCTAATTCGGGCTTTAATACCGAGTACGGATAAGAGGGTGAATATTTGGGCAGATTCTAAATACGCTTTTGGAATAATACATATACATGGAGCTTTATGGAAGGAAAGAGGATTGTTGACGGCTCAAGGTAGTATTACTAAATATCGAACCGAGATCTTACAGTTATTAGAGGCTGTGGTACTACCTCAGCAAGTGGCTGTAATGCATTGTCGAGGACATCAGAGGGATGACAGCGATGTGGCACAAGGAAACATGAAGGCAGACCAGGCAGCCAAAATTGCTGCACGGCAAGTATGGACTGAATTAGCTCTAATACCTACTAAGGTAAGCCCGATTACTGCTCATCTCTCTGTAAATCCCTTTTATACCCAAGAAGATGAAAAATTAGCCGATTTGGTAAAGGCACAGAAGAATTCACATGGATGGTATGTAACAGGTAATGGACAAGTAGTAGTGCCTGCTACAATTATGAAACGAATAATACAAACTGAACATAATAAATGCCATTGGGGAGCAGAAGCATTGGTGCAGTTTTTAAAGCGGAGCATTATATCTGCACAAATGTTAACAATAGCAAAAGGGGTGAATGCGAAGTGTCCAGTATGTTTAAAGAATAATCCGGTAATACGAAAACAAATTCCAATGGGAACTTTGAAAGTGGGAATAGAACCAGGTGACTATTGGCAAGTGGATTTTGCAGAATTACCTAAATCAAAAGGGTTTAAGTATTTATTGGTATACGTATGTACCTTTTCAGGGTGGCTAGAAGCATTTCCCTGTAGAACGAATCAAGCTAGAGAAGTAGTAAAAACTTTGTTAAAAGAGATCATACCTAGATTTGGGGTACCTTTAGGAATTTCTTCAGATCGAGGCCCACACTTTATAGCTAAAATAGTACAGGAAATTAGTGAAATGCTTGGAATTAGCTGGGATTTACATACACCGTGGAGGCCACAATCTAGTGGAAAGGTAGAAAGGATGAATCAAACATTAAAAGGACAAATTAAAAAGATATGCCAGGAAGCTCAAATCCAATGGCCACAGGCATTGCCCCTTGCTTTATTGAGAATTCGTATAAAACCTAGAGAAGGGTTGTCTGTAAGTCCCTATGAAATTCTGTACGGTAAGCCATATACTGCACCAACGAAGGGAATGGGAAGTGCAGATTTACACCTCCAAGGAGATCAAGATGTTTATAGTTATATAATTTCTTTAAGCAGATTACTCACAGCCTTACGTGCCGCGATCATCTGGAATCGCCCTTTGCCGTTGGAGAATCAACCAGGAGACCAAGCGTATGTTCGAAACTGGCAAACGGAGCCTTTAAAGGAACAGTGGCATGGACTTTATTTGGTGCTATTGATAACATTTACCGCTGTGAAAGTAGCAGGAATTGATAATTGGATTCATTATACCAGAGTGAAGAAGGTACCATCACAATGGGGGGTAAAAATGATCACTCCTACAAAACTGAGATTTACATCTTGGTAATACTATGCTGGGTAGGATTAAGTAATGGTTTCGCTCAAATAATACATACATATGCTACTGTACATATAGAAGAACGAATGGATGTAAATTTGACTTGTGATTTTGTTGGAGATATGAGAAGTTCAATCCAAGACATTAGTTGCTATTGGCAGAAGAATGAGTCCAAATTGTCAAGTGGGTTTACAATCCGATGGGATAGTGATACACGAAGGGGTACTATGATTTTATCATTGCGAAATGTAAGTAAGACAGATGTAGGAAACTACACCTGTATTGTTTGGATTAAAGAGAGTTTTGATTATGGAAAAAGGGCATTAGAGGTTACTGCAAAATCAGAACCTATGCAGAAAAGAAACAGAGCCAGGAGAGAGTTAAAAGATTTGGAAAAAGACGAAATGCAACCAATACAAATAATCCAGGCACCACAACAGGAAACACAAGAAAATCTAATGCAAAAGAAAGTTAGCTGAAAAACACCCAGTCTAGAACTGTACAAAAGTATACACTTGTGACACCCCGAAAGTGAAGTTACCTTTCCACCTGTGGTCCTTGCATTAAGGACAGGTTGTGCCTGTAGAGGAATTAAATACTCAATGAGTGAACCTGTAATACAATTCGGAGTGAGAATAGATTGTAGAACTACGATCAGGAGCACAGGAAATTTAGTTTGGGTTACAAGTGATGGACAATGGACGACTCACCTCCCCTTGGATGGGTTGGTGACTGAAATAACTTTAGGGTTACCAACTCTCTGCCCAATTTGGAAGAAAGCGCCATTTAAGGGTAGATTAGAAAATTTATGGATAATGAAGAGAGAAATAAAGGATGATGATGATTGGCAAGAACCATCATCCGGTGTGAAGTTAGGTTGGGCTTTAGAATCATTGTTTGCTCCAATTAGTACTTATCGGAATAGAGAAATGTTGTACCGGTTGTTAGGACAAACGGAAAGGCTAGCAAGAGTGACTAAAGAAGGATTTAAGGAAATAAACTTACAATTACAGGCAACCACAAAAATGACCCTGCAAAATAGAATGGCATTAGATATGCTGTTGCTAAAAGAACATGGAGTATGTGGTTATTTATGAGATAAGATTGATCATTGTTGTGTACATATTCCGAATGTTACAGCCGCGGTAGAACGTGATTTGTCTCAGCTAACGCAAATTGAACGTGCAACTGAGGAAGAAAGAGAAGAAAGTGCCCATAATTGGGTGGCTGCTTTAGCAAAGTCATTTGGATTGAACATCTCTGGTTGGGTAGCATCTTTAATTCAATGGTGTATAATAATTATAATTATTATGTTAGCTATTATGGGAGTGTTGCGTTTGATTCAAAATATTGTTAATAAGGAACGGCAACACTTGGGGAAAATTTTAAAAGCTGTTACCAGGAAGAATCATGAACTTCCCCCGAGATATGAAGACATTGGAAATAATTCATTGCAGCTACAATCACCAGTTTGAGACGGTCCAAAGAATATGGAAATCTGCGGAACTGATGATGAAAATCCTTGCAGTCTGGAAGACTTGAAGTATTTTCAAAGGGGGGAATTGTTACATTATATTGATTAGAATAGGTTATACTTGGTAGACAAGATGAAGGTATAATTGCAGGTGTTGGGTACAGTACAATCTGATGAAGTGGGTACAGTACAATCTGATGAAGTGGGTACAGCACAATCTGATGAACTAGGTAAATGATAAGCAAATCTTGGCAACAGTAACTGAAGAAACTATAAATGGGAAACAATCATGTAGCTTAGCAATTCTGTTGATTATGTTACGTAACCGAACACTATAAATATTAACCAAGTTAAACGGGGATTTGGGATTCTCAGCTTTGGACATGAGTCCCTGAGACCCCGGGCCCCGAATAAAGCACCGCATATAACTGCTTTCGTAGTTATGTGTTTCTTTACGGGCAACAGTTTTCTGGCGACCCAGATGGGACTTCGGGAGTAGTGTTGACGGTTCGCTTTCCGATTTTGCTCCGTGCCGGCACCGAGGAATTCTCGGGGAGCCATCGGCTGCGCCCGCTCTGCGCTGCTCCTGACGTCCCAAAGTGGTAAGCCCGAAGGTGCTTTATTGTAATATTTGGTCGGGTGCCTGCCTAATAAGACGTGACGGCGATTCACGCAAGGTTGGGCTAACGAGCTCGAGGTCTGGTCTGTGGAAGCCTAGGCGCTGGCCGTCAGACGGAGCGAAAGCCCCGCAGGTCCAGCACTCACGGACATACGTGGCTGTCTCGTGAGTTTGGTTTGGTCTTTTGTTTCCCATCAGAGGCTATCTTTCCGTTTTCTACCCCGTAGATTTAGTGTGTGTGTGTGGAGTGAGTGTGTAAGACCATGGTAATACCGGATAATTCTCCGTTAGGATGTTTATTAAAGCATTGGAAAAGTGCGGGATATTTTCAGAGTATGAGTAAAAGTCGATTTATAGATTATTGTACGAATTGGTGGCCACAATATGAGTATGATGGACCCCGGTGGCCTGAACACGGAAGTTTAGATCCGGGTGTTATAGGTCCATTAATGAGATATTGTTAAGAACTTGAAAAATGGGATGAAGTACCATATGTTGATCTATTTTATGATATACGTAATCATCCAGATATGCAGAGAGAATGTGGAATGTTGTTGGTACATCCCGAAAAAAAGATAAAACAAAATGTGAAGGATGTGTAGGTAATAAGAAGTGTATGACTTGTTTGGCAATACAAAATTCAATAAGAGAGCCAGAGGAGGTATCACTTTTAGCATCACCGACGGCCCCTGTGATGTCCGATATAGATGCAGGGGACGATAGTGATACTGATAGTATTAAGGCGGTAAAACCGTCAGAATCAATTAATACTGGAGCGATCCAGATTAAGTTAACACCGAAGGGTTCGCCAGGGCATTCATCATGCCCAAGACAAGCGCAACGAACCCCAATTGCACAGAGAACAAGACAAGGGAGGAAGGAACAAGAGCAAAACAGTAAAGTATTATTAGCCCCTTTACGAGAGGCAATTTCGGGGACTGATAAAGTATATGGGAAAGTTCCTTTTTCCCCAGGAGATTTAGTAATTTGGAAGCAATCAGCTGGAAAGTGTACAATAATAGGGAAAAAAAAAAAAAAAAACCACAAAGAGAAATCAGGCAGGATTATTAGCAATGTTACAACGAGTAAATCAAGGAATAAGAGGCAGAAGTAGAGGACGAGGTCGAGGAGGATACAGGGTAGGAGGCATGCGGGGAATACCTCAAAATCAGCTAGGGATAAATCAGTGTGCGTTTTGCAGACAACAGGGACATTGGAAAAATGAGTGCCCAGTGAAAATGAATTTGGCCCAGCAGACTTCAGTAGGAGGAACACCAATGGCAGAAACAATGATGTTAGGACATTTGGGGCAACATAGTAGCTGACTAAGTGATGGATTAAAAGTGACAACAGAAATTGATGGGGAAGAGAAACAATTATTGGTAGATACTGGGGCAACTTATTCTGTTTTAAATACTTGTTTAGGAAAGATAGGAGATACGATGATAACTGTGGTAGGAGCTACAGGAAAAACAGAGCAACGGCCCTTTCTGCGGCCATTGCATCTAAATTTTAGGGGTAAAGAATTAGATCATGAATTTCTCTATGTACCGGATTGTCCTACATCTTTGTTAGGACGAGATTTATTGTCAAGATTTAATGCTAAAATAATATTTGAAAATGGAAAAGCTAAGTTGCAGATACCTGAGGAAGAAATAGCTAGAATATTTATAGTAAAAGAAATAGCTAATACAACAATACCAATAGAGGTAGAAAACGCTGTAGTACCATGGGTATGGGAGACACAAGTACCGGGATTAGCGAAAGCAGCAAAACCTGTCATAGTAGAATTGAAAGAAGGTGTCCAACCGGTAAGAGTTAGACAATATCCTATACAGTTAGAAGCTAGGAAAGGGGTAGCACCATTAATTGCAAAATTTTTGATGCACAATGTGTTAGAAGAATGTGAATCTGAATATAATACACCAATATTTCCTATAAGAAAACCTAACGGAGATTATAGGTTAGTTCAAGATTTAAGAGCTGTAAACGAAATAGTTAAAGATATACATCCAGTAGTAGCAAATCCTTATACATTGTTAACATCTGTGGCAGAACAATTTAGATACTTTTCTGTAATTGATTTAAAAGATGCTTTCTTCTGCATCCCATTGGCATTACAAAGTAGGAAATTATTTGCGTTTGAATGGGAAAATCCGGATACAGGACGAAAACGACAGCTGACCTGGACCAGGTTACCACAAGGCTTCAAAAACAGTCCTACAATATTTGGGAATCAGCTGGCACGAGAACTGGAGGATTGGAAGGAGCAAGGATATTTTCAATTACCATCAAAAGCATACTTATTGTTGCAATATGTGGATGACATTTTCGTGGCGACAGAAAGGTATGAAAACTGCATTACTGTTACAGTTGCGTGATTAAATTTACTGGGACAGAGCGGTTATCGAGTTTCTAAGGAAAAAGCCCAAATTGCCCGGGAAAAAGTGATATATCTGGGATGTGAAATTTCCCAAGGACAAAGACGGTTGGGGGTGAATAGAATACAAGCGATTTGTGCCATCCCTGAACCTAGAAATTTGCACGAGTTACGAACTTTTCTAGGAATGACAGGGTGGTGCAGACTCTGGATTTTGAATTATGGACTGTTAGCCAAACCACTGTATGCAGCTTTAAAAGAGCCACAATTAGTTTGGAGTTTAGAGTGTAAAAGGGCTTTTCAAGACTTAAAACAGGCTCTGCAAGAAGCCCCAGCATTAGGATTGCCTGATTTGACAAAAACATTTCAACTCTTTGTACATGAGCGGCAACGACTAGCGCTTGGAGTTTTAACTCAACGAATTGGATCATGGAAGAGACCGGTGGGCTATTTTTCCAAGCAGTTGGATATGGTAAGTGCCGGATGGCCTTCTTGCCTCCGAGCAGTGGCTGCTACTGTAATGTTAGTCCAAGAAGCTAGAAAATTGACATTGGGAACAAAAATGGAAGTATTTGTGCCCCACATGGTGATTGCAGTTTTGGAACAAAAGGGGGGTCATTGGTTGTCATCCAGTAGAATGTTGAAATATCAAGCAATATTGAGAGAACAGGATGATATATTTTTAAAGATAACAACATGTTTGAATCCCGCTGAATTTTTAGGTAGCAAAATAGAGGAAGGCGAGCTGGAACATGATTGTATTGAGGTGATCGAACAAACTTACGCCAGTAGGGTAGATCTGAAAGATATTCCCCTTGTAAATCCTGATTGGACATTATTTACAGACGGTAGCAGCTTTGTTGAGAATGGAACGCGATATTCTGGATATGCTGTGGTTACTAAGCTTGAAGTAATTGAAGCAAAGGCATTAATGCCAGGAACGTCAGCGCAAAAGGCAGAACTGGTCGCTCTAATTCGGGCTTTAATACCGAGTACGGATAAGAGGGTGAATATTTGGGCAGATTCTAAATACGCTTTTGGAATAATACATATACATGGAGCTTTATGGAAGGAAAGAGGATTGTTGACGGCTCAAGGTAGTATTACTAAATATCGAACCGAGATCTTACAGTTATTAGAGGCTGTGGTACTACCTCAGCAAGTGGCTGTAATGCATTGTCGAGGACATCAGAGGGATGACAGCGATGTGGCACAAGGAAACATGAAGGCAGACCAGGCAGCCAAAATTGCTGCACGGCAAGTATGGACTGAATTAGCTCTAATACCTACTAAGGTAAGCCCGATTACTGCTCATCTCTCTGTAAATCCCTTTTATACCCAAGAAGATGAAAAATTAGCCGATTTGGTAAAGGCACAGAAGAATTCACATGGATGGTATGTAACAGGTAATGGACAAGTAGTAGTGCCTGCTACAATTATGAAACGAATAATACAAACTGAACATAATAAATGCCATTGGGGAGCAGAAGCATTGGTGCAGTTTTTAAAGCGGAGCATTATATCTGCACAAATGTTAACAATAGCAAAAGGGGTGAATGCGAAGTGTCCAGTATGTTTAAAGAATAATCCGGTAATACGAAAACAAATTCCAATGGGAACTTTGAAAGTGGGAATAGAACCAGGTGACTATTGGCAAGTGGATTTTGCAGAATTACCTAAATCAAAAGGGTTTAAGTATTTATTGGTATACGTATGTACCTTTTCAGGGTGGCTAGAAGCATTTCCCTGTAGAACGAATCAAGCTAGAGAAGTAGTAAAAACTTTGTTAAAAGAGATCATACCTAGATTTGGGGTACCTTTAGGAATTTCTTCAGATCGAGGCCCACACTTTATAGCTAAAATAGTACAGGAAATTAGTGAAATGCTTGGAATTAGCTGGGATTTACATACACCGTGGAGGCCACAATCTAGTGGAAAGGTAGAAAGGATGAATCAAACATTAAAAGGACAAATTAAAAAGATATGCCAGGAAGCTCAAATCCAATGGCCACAGGCATTGCCCCTTGCTTTATTGAGAATTCGTATAAAACCTAGAGAAGGGTTGTCTGTAAGTCCCTATGAAATTCTGTACGGTAAGCCATATACTGCACCAACGAAGGGAATGGGAAGTGCAGATTTACACCTCCAAGGAGATCAAGATGTTTATAGTTATATAATTTCTTTAAGCAGATTACTCACAGCCTTACGTGCCGCGATCATCTGGAATCGCCCTTTGCCGTTGGAGAATCAACCAGGAGACCAAGCGTATGTTCGAAACTGGCAAACGGAGCCTTTAAAGGAACAGTGGCATGGACTTTATTTGGTGCTATTGATAACATTTACCGCTGTGAAAGTAGCAGGAATTGATAATTGGATTCATTATACCAGAGTGAAGAAGGTACCATCACAATGGGGGGTAAAAATGATCACTCCTACAAAACTGAGATTTACATCTTGGTAATACTATGCTGGGTAGGATTAAGTAATGGTTTCGCTCAAATAATACATACATATGCTACTGTACATATAGAAGAACGAATGGATGTAAATTTGACTTGTGATTTTGTTGGAGATATGAGAAGTTCAATCCAAGACATTAGTTGCTATTGGCAGAAGAATGAGTCCAAATTGTCAACTGGGTTTACAATCCGATGGGATAGTGATACACGAAGGGGTACTATGATTTTATCATTGCGAAATGTAAGTAAGACAGATGTAGGAAACTACACCTGTATTGTTTGGATTAAAGAGAGTTTTGATTATGGAAAAAGGGCATTAGAGGTTACTGCAAAATCAGAACCTATGCAGAAAAGAAACAGAGCCAGGAGAGAGTTAAAAGATTTGGAAAAAGACGAAATGCAACCAATACAAATAATCCAGGCGCCACAACAGGAAACACAAGAAAATCCAATGCAAAAGAAAGTTAGCTGAAAAACACCCAGTCTAGAACTGTACAAAAGTATACACTTGTGACACCCCGAAAGTGAAGTTACCTTTCCACCTGTGGTCCTTGCATTAAGGACAGGTTGTGCCTGTAGAGGAATTAAATACTCCATGAGTGAACCTGTAATACAATTCGGAGTGAGAATAGATTGTAGAACTACGATCAGGAGCACAGGAAATTTAGTTTGGGTTACAAGTGATGGACAATGGACGACTCACCTCCCCTTGGATGGGTTGGTGACTGAAATAACTTTAGGGTTACCAACTCTCTGCCCAATTTGGAAGAAAGCGCCATTTAAGGGTAGATTAGAAAATTTATGGATAATGAAGAGAGAAATAAAGGATGATGATGATTGGCAAGAACCATCATCCGGTGTGAAGTTAGGTTGGGCTTTAGAATCATTGTTTGCTCCAATTAGTACTTATCGGAATAGAGAAATGTTGTACCGGTTGTTAGGACAAACGGAAAGGCTAGCAAGAGTGACTAAAGAAGGATTTAAGGAAATAAACTTACAATTACAGGCAACCACAAAAATGACCCTGCAAAATAGAATGGCATTAGATATGCTGTTGCTAAAAGAACATGGAGTATGTGGTTATTTACGAGATAAGATTGATCATTGTTGTGTACATATTCCGAATGTTACAGCCGCGGTAGAACGTGATTTGTCTCAGCTAACGCAAATTGAACATGCAACTGAGGAAGAAAGAGAAGAAAGTACCCATAATTGGGTGGCTGCTTTAGCAAAGTCATTTGGATTGAACATCTCTGGTTGGGTAGCATCTTTAATTCAATGGTGTATAATAATTATAATTATTATGTTAGCTATTATGGGAGTGTTGCGTTTGATTCAAAATATTGTTAATAAGGAACGGCAACACTTGGGGAAAATTTTAAAAGCTGTTACCAGGAAGAATCATGAACTTCCCCCGAGATATGAAGACATTGGAAATAATTCATTGCAGCTACAATCACCAGTTTGAGACGGTCCAAAGAATATGGAAATCTGCGGAACTGATGATGAAAATCCTTGCAGTCTGGAAGACTTGAAGTATTTTCAAAGGGGGGAATTGTTACATTATATTGATTAGAATAGGTTATACTTGGTAGACAAGATGAAGGTATAATTGCAGGTGTTGGGTACAGTACAATCTGATGAAGTGGGTACAGCACAATCTGATGAACTAGGTAAATGATAAGCAAATCTTGGCAACAGTAACTGAAGAAACTATAAATGGGAAACAATCATGTAGCTTAGCAATTCTGTTGATTATGTTACGTAACCGAACACTATAAATATTAACCAAGTTAAACGGGGATTTGGGATTCTCAGCTTTGGACATGAGTCCCTGAGACCCCGGGCCCCGAATAAAGCACCGCATATAACTGCTTTCGTAGTTATGTGTTTCTTTACGGGCAACAGTTTTCTGGCGACCCAGATGGGACTTCGGGAGTAGTGTTGACGGTTCGCTTTCCGATTTTGCTCCGTGCCGGCACCGAGGAATTCTCGGGGAGCCATCGGCTGCGCCCGCTCTGCGCTGCTCCTGACGTCCCAAAGTGGTAAGCCCGAAGGTGCTTTATTGTAATATTTGGTCGGGTGCCTGCCTAATAAGACGTGACGGCGATTCACGCAAGGTTGGGCTAACGAGCTCGAGGTCTGGTCTGTGGAAGCCTAGGCGCTGGCCGTCAGACGGAGCGAAAGCCCCGCAGGTCCAGCACTCACGGACATACGTGGCTGTCTCGTGAGTTTGGTTTGGTCTTTTGTTTCCCATCAGAGGCTATCTTTCCGTTTTCTACCCCGTAGATTTAGTGTGTGTGTGTGGAGTGAGTGTGTAAGACCATGGTAATACCGGATAATTCTCCGTTAGGATGTTTATTAAAGCATTGGAAAAGTGCGGGATATTTTCAGAGTATGAGTAAAAGTCGATTTATAGATTATTGTACGAATTGGTGGCCACAATATGAGTATGATGGACCCCGGTGGCCTGAACACGGAAGTTTAGATCCGGGTGTTATAGGTCCATTAATGAGATATTGTTAAGAACTTGAAAAATGGGATGAAGTACCATATGTTGATCTATTTTATGATATACGTAATCATCCAGATATGCAGAGAGAATGTGGAATGTTGTTGGTACATCCCGAAAAAAAGATAAAACAAAACGTGAAGGATGTGTAGGTAATAAGAAGTGTATGACTTGTTTGGCAATACAAAATTCAATAAGAGAGCCAGAGGAGGTATCACTTTTAGCATCACCGACGGCCCCTGTGATGTCCGATATAGATGCAGGGGACGATAGTGATACTGATAGTATTAAGGCGGTAAAACCGTCAGAATCAATTAATACTGGAGCGATCCAGATTAAGTTAACACCGAAGGGTTCGCCAGGGCATTCATCATGCCCAAGACAAGCGCAACGAACCCCAATTGCACAGAGAACAAGACAAGGGAGGAAGGAACAAGAGCAAAACAGTAAAGTATTATTAGCCCCTTTACGAGAGGCAATTTCGGGGACTGATAAAGTATATGGGAAAGTTCCTTTTTCCCCAGGAGATTTAGTAATTTGGAAGCAATCAGCTGGAAAGTGTACAATAATAGGGAGAAAAAAAAAAAAACAAACCACAAAGAGAAATCAGGCAGGATTATTAGCAATGTTACAACGAGTAAATCAAGGAATAAGAGGCAGAAGTAGAGGACGAGGTCGAGGAGGATACAGGGTAGGAGGCATGCGGGGAATACCTCAAAATCAGCTAGGGATAAATCAGTGTGCGTTTTGCAGACAACAGGGACATTGGAAAAATGAGTGCCCAGTGAAAATGAATTTGGCCCAGCAGACTTCAGTAGGAGGAACACCAATGGCAGAAACAATGATGTTAGGACATTTGGGGCAACATAGTAGCTGACTAAGTGATGGATTAAAAGTGACAACAGAAATTGATGGGGAAGAGAAACAATTATTGGTAGATACTGGGGCAACTTATTCTGTTTTAAATACTTGTTTAGGAAAGATAGGAGATACGATGATAACTGTGGTAGGAGCTACAGGAAAAACAGAGCAACGGCCCTTTCTGCGGCCATTGCATCTAAATTTTAGGGGTAAAGAATTAGATCATGAATTTCTCTATGTACCGGATTGTCCTACATCTTTGTTAGGACGAGATTTATTGTCAAGATTTAATGCTAAAATAATATTTGAAAATGGAAAAGCTAAGTTGCAGATACCTGAGGAAGAAATAGCTAGAATATTTATAGTAAAAGAAATAGCTAATACAACAATACCAATAGAGGTAGAAAACGCTGTAGTACCATGGGTATGGGAGACACAAGTACCGGGATTAGCGAAAGCAGCAAAACCTGTCATAGTAGAATTGAAAGAAGGTGTCCAACCGGTAAGAGTTAGACAATATCCTATACAGTTAGAAGCTAGGAAAGGGGTAGCACCATTAATTGCAAAATTTTTGATGCACAATGTGTTAGAAGAATGTGAATCTGAATATAATACACCAATATTTCCTATAAGAAAACCTAACGGAGATTATAGGTTAGTTCAAGATTTAAGAGCTGTAAACGAAATAGTTAAAGATATACATCCAGTAGTAGCAAATCCTTATACATTGTTAACATCTGTGGCAGAACAATTTAGATACTTTTCTGTAATTGATTTAAAAGATGCTTTCTTCTGCATCCCATTGGCATTACAAAGTAGGAAATTATTTGCGTTTGAATGGGAAAATCCGGATACAGGACGAAAACGACAGCTGACCTGGACCAGGTTACCACAAGGCTTCAAAAACAGTCCTACAATATTTGGGAATCAGCTGGCACGAGAACTGGAGGATTGGAAGGAGCAAGGATATTTTCAATTACCATCAAAAGCATACTTATTGTTGCAATATGTGGATGACATTTTCGTGGCGACAGAAAGGTATGAAAACTGCATTACTGTTACAGTTGCGTGATTAAATTTACTGGGACAGAGCGGTTATCGAGTTTCTAAGGAAAAAGCCCAAATTGCCCGGGAAAAAGTGATATATCTGGGATGTGAAATTTCCCAAGGACAAAGACGGTTGGGGGTGAATAGAATACAAGCGATTTGTGCCATCCCTGAACCTAGAAATTTGCACGAGTTACGAACTTTTCTAGGAATGACAGGGTGGTGCAGACTCTGGATTTTGAATTATGGACTGTTAGCCAAACCACTGTATGCAGCTTTAAAAGAGCCACAATTAGTTTGGAGTTTAGAGTGTAAAAGGGCTTTTCAAGACTTAAAACAGGCTCTGCAAGAAGCCCCAGCATTAGGATTGCCTGATTTGACAAAAACATTTCAACTCTTTGTACATGAGCGGCAACGACTAGCGCTTGGAGTTTTAACTCAACGAATTGGATCATGGAAGAGACCGGTGGGCTATTTTTCCAAGCAGTTGGATATGGTAAGTGCCGGATGGCCTTCTTGCCTCCGAGCAGTGGCTGCTACTGTAACGTTAGTCCAAGAAGCTAGAAAATTGACATTGGGAACAAAAATGGAAGTATTTGTGCCCCACATGGTGATTGCAGTTTTGGAACAAAAGGGGGGTCATTGGTTGTCATCCAGTAGAATGTTGAAATATCAGGCAATATTGAGAGAACAGGATGATATATTTTTAAAGATAACAACATGTTTGAATCCCGCTGAATTTTTAGGTAGCAAAATAGAGGAAGGCGAGCTGGAACATGATTGTATTGAGGTGATCGAACAAACTTACGCCAGTAGGGTAGATCTGAAAGATATTCCCCTTGTAAATCCTGATTGGACATTATTTACAGACGGTAGCAGCTTTGTTGAGAATGGAACGCGATATTCTGGATATGCTGTGGTTACTAAGCTTGAAGTAATTGAAGCAAAGGCATTAATGCCAGGAACGTCAGCGCAAAAGGCAGAACTGGTCGCTCTAATTCGGGCTTTAATACCGAGTACGGATAAGAGGGTGAATATTTGGGCAGATTCTAAATACGCTTTTGGAATAATACATATACATGGAGCTTTATGGAAGGAAAGAGGATTGTTGACGGCTCAAGGTAGTATTACTAAATATCGAACCGAGATCTTACAGTTATTAGAGGCTGTGGTACTACCTCAGCAAGTGGCTGTAATGCATTGTCGAGGACATCAGAGGGATGACAGCGATGTGGCACAAGGAAACATGAAGGCAGACCAGGCAGCCAAAATTGCTGCACGGCAAGTATGGACTGAATTAGCTCTAATACCTACTAAGGTAAGCCCGATTACTGCTCATCTCTCTGTAAATCCCTTTTATACCCAAGAAGATGAAAAATTAGCCGATTTGGTAAAGGCACAGAAGAATTCACATGGATGGTATGTAACAGGTAATGGACAAGTAGTAGTGCCTGCTACAATTATGAAACGAATAATACAAACTGAACATAATAAATGCCATTGGGGAGCAGAAGCATTGGTGCAGTTTTTAAAGCGGAGCATTATATCTGCACAAATGTTAACAATAGCAAAAGGGGTGAATGCGAAGTGTCCAGTATGTTTAAAGAATAATCCGGTAATACGAAAACAAATTCCAATGGGAACTTTGAAAGTGGGAATAGAACCAGGTGACTATTGGCAAGTGGATTTTGCAGAATTACCTAAATCAAAAGGGTTTAAGTATTTATTGGTATACGTATGTACCTTTTCAGGGTGGCTAGAAGCATTTCCCTGTAGAACGAATCAAGCTAGAGAAGTAGTAAAAACTTTGTTAAAAGAGATCATACCTAGATTTGGGGTACCTTTAGGAATTTCTTCAGATCGAGGCCCACACTTTATAGCTAAAATAGTACAGGAAATTAGTGAAATGCTTGGAATTAGCTGGGATTTACATACACCGTGGAGGCCACAATCTAGTGGAAAGGTAGAAAGGATGAATCAAACATTAAAAGGACAAATTAAAAAGATATGCCAGGAAGCTCAAATCCAATGGCCACAGGCATTGCCCCTTGCTTTATTGAGAATTCGTATAAAACCTAGAGAAGGGTTGTCTGTAAGTCCCTATGAAATTCTGTACGGTAAGCCATATACTGCACCAACGAAGGGAATGGGAAGTGCAGATTTACACCTCCAAGGAGATCAAGATGTTTATAGTTATATAATTTCTTTAAGCAGATTACTCACAGCCTTACGTGCCGCGATCATCTGGAATCGCCCTTTGCCGTTGGAGAATCAACCAGGAGACCAAGCGTATGTTCGAAACTGGCAAACGGAGCCTTTAAAGGAACAGTGGCATGGACTTTATTTGGTGCTATTGATAACATTTACCGCTGTGAAAGTAGCAGGAATTGATAATTGGATTCATTATACCAGAGTGAAGAAGGTACCATCACAATGGGGGGTAAAAATGATCACTCCTACAAAACTGAGATTTACATCTTGGTAATACTATGCTGGGTAGGATTAAGTAATGGTTTCGCTCAAATAATACATACATATGCTACTGTACATATAGAAGAACGAATGGATGTAAATTTGACTTGTGATTTTGTTGGAGATATGAGAAGTTCAATCCAAGACATTAGTTGCTATTGGCAGAAGAATGAGTCCAAATTGTCAAGTGGGTTTACAATCCGATGGGATAGTGATACACGAAGGGGTACTATGATTTTATCATTGCGAAATGTAAGTAAGACAGATGTAGGAAACTACACCTGTATTGTTTGGATTAAAGAGAGTTTTGATTATGGAAAAAGGGCATTAGAGGTTACTGCAAAATCAGAACCTATGCAGAAAAGAAACAGAGCCAGGAGAGAGTTAAAAGATTTGGAAAAAGACGAAATGCAACCAATACAAATAATCCAGGCGCCACAACAGGAAACACAAGAAAATCCAATGCAAAAGAAAGTTAGCTGAAAAACACCCAGTCTAGAACTGTACAAAAGTATACACTTGTGACACCCCGAAAGTGAAGTTACCTTTCCACCTGTGGTCCTTGCATTAAGGACAGGTTGTGCCTGTAGAGGAATTAAATACTCCATGAGTGAACCTGTAATACAATTCGGAGTGAGAATAGATTGTAGAACTACGATCAGGAGCACAGGAAATTTAGTTTGGGTTACAAGTGATGGACAATGGACGACTCACCTCCCCTTGGATGGGTTGGTGACTGAAATAACTTTAGGGTTACCAACTCTCTGCCCAATTTGGAAGAAAGCGCCATTTAAGGGTAGATTAGAAAATTTATGGATAATGAAGAGAGAAATAAAGGATGATGATGATTGGCAAGAACCATCATCCGGTGTGAAGTTAGGTTGGGCTTTAGAATCATTGTTTGCTCCAATTAGTACTTATCGGAATAGAGAAATGTTGTACCGGTTGTTAGGACAAACGGAAAGGCTAGCAAGAGTGACTAAAGAAGGATTTAAGGAAATAAACTTACAATTACAGGCAACCACAA
Organism: Apteryx mantelli; assembly: GCF_036417845.1. Taxonomy (NCBI): domain Eukaryota; kingdom Metazoa; phylum Chordata; class Aves; order Apterygiformes; family Apterygidae; genus Apteryx; species Apteryx mantelli. The sequence continues at coordinate 6,011 of NW_027118651.1, read as the reverse complement.
AAATGACCCTGCAAAATAGAATGGCATTAGATATGCTGTTGCTAAAAGAACATGGAGTATGTGGTTATTTACGAGATAAGATTGATCATTGTTGTGTACATATTCCGAATGTTACAGCTGCGGTAGAACGTGATTTGTCTCAGCTAACGCAAATTGAACATGCAACTGAGGAAGAAAGAGAAGAAAGTACCCATAATTGGGTGGCTGCTTTAGCAAAGTCATTTGGATTGAACATCTCTGGTTGGGTAGCATCTTTAATTCAATGGTGTATAATAATTATAATTATTATGTTAGCTATTATGGGAGTGTTGCGTTTGATTCAAAATATTGTTAATAAGGAACGGCAACACTTGGGGAAAATTTTAAAAGCTGTTACCAGGAAGAATCATGAACTTCCCCCGAGATATGAAGACATTGGAAATAATTCATTGCAGCTACAATCACCAGTTTGAGACGGTCCAAAGAATATGGAAATCTGCGGAACTGATGATGAAAATCCTTGCAGTCTGGAAGACTTGAAGTATTTTCAAAGGGGGGAATTGTTACATTATATTGATTAGAATAGGTTATACTTGGTAGACAAGATGAAGGTATAATTGCAGGTGTTGGGTACAGTACAATCTGATGAAGTGGGTACAGCACAATCTGATGAACTAGGTAAATGATAAGCAAATCTTGGCAACAGTAACTGAAGAAACTATAAATGGGAAACAATCATGTAGCTTAGCAATTCTGTTGATTATGTTACGTAACCGAACACTATAAATATTAACCAAGTTAAACGGGGATTTGGGATTCTCAGCTTTGGACATGAGTCCCTGAGACCCCGGGCCCCGAATAAAGCACCGCATATAACTGCTTTCGTAGTTATGTGTTTCTTTACGGGCAACAGTTTTCTGGCGACCCAGATGGGACTTCGGGAGTAGTGTTGACGGTTCGCTTTCCGATTTTGCTCCGTGCCGGCACCGAGGAATTCTCGGGGAGCCATCGGCTGCGCCCGCTCTGCGCTGCTCCTGACGTCCCAAAGTGGTAAGCCCGAAGGTGCTTTATTGTAATATTTGGTCGGGTGCCTGCCTAATAAGACGTGACGGCGATTCACGCAAGGTTGGGCTAACGAGCTCGAGGTCTGGTCTGTGGAAGCCTAGGCGCTGGCCGTCAGACGGAGCGAAAGCCCCGCAGGTCCAGCACTCACGGACATACGTGGCTGTCTCGTGAGTTTGGTTTGGTCTTTTGTTTCCCATCAGAGGCTATCTTTCCGTTTTCTACCCCGTAGATTTAGTGTGTGTGTGTGGAGTGAGTGTGTAAGACCATGGTAATACCGGATAATTCTCCGTTAGGATGTTTATTAAAGCATTGGAAAAGTGCGGGATATTTTCAGAGTATGAGTAAAAGTCGATTTATAGATTATTGTACGAATTGGTGGCCACAATATGAGTATGATGGACCCCGGTGGCCTGAACACGGAAGTTTAGATCCGGGTGTTATAGGTCCATTAATGAGATATTGTTAAGAACTTGAAAAATGGGATGAAGTACCATATGTTGATCTATTTTATGATATACGTAATCATCCAGATATGCAGAGAGAATGTGGAATGTTGTTGGTACATCCCGAAAAAAAGATAAAACAAAACGTGAAGGATGTGTAGGTAATAAGAAGTGTATGACTTGTTTGGCAATACAAAATTCAATAAGAGAGCCAGAGGAGGTATCACTTTTAGCATCACCGACGGCCCCTGTGATGTCCGATATAGATGCAGGGGACGATAGTGATACTGATAGTATTAAGGCGGTAAAACCGTCAGAATCAATTAATACTGGAGCGATCCAGATTAAGTTAACACCGAAGGGTTCGCCAGGGCATTCATCATGCCCAAGACAAGCGCAACGAACCCCAATTGCACAGAGAACAAGACAAGGGAGGAAGGAACAAGAGCAAAACAGTAAAGTATTATTAGCCCCTTTACGAGAGGCAATTTCGGGGACTGATAAAGTATATGGGAAAGTTCCTTTTTCCCCAGGAGATTTAGTAATTTGGAAGCAATCAGCTGGAAAGTGTACAATAATAGGGAGAAAAAAAAAAAAAAAACCACAAAGAGAAATCAGGCAGGATTATTAGCAATGTTACAACGAGTAAATCAAGGAATAAGAGGCAGAAGTAGAGGACGAGGTCGAGGAGGATACAGGGTAGGAGGCATGCGGGGAATACCTCAAAATCAGCTAGGGATAAATCAGTGTGCGTTTTGCAGACAACAGGGACATTGGAAAAATGAGTGCCCAGTGAAAATGAATTTGGCCCAGCAGACTTCAGTAGGAGGAACACCAATGGCAGAAACAATGATGTTAGGACATTTGGGGCAACATAGTAGCTGACTAAGTGATGGATTAAAAGTGACAACAGAAATTGATGGGGAAGAGAAACAATTATTGGTAGATACTGGGGCAACTTATTCTGTTTTAAATACTTGTTTAGGAAAGATAGGAGATACGATGATAACTGTGGTAGGAGCTACAGGAAAAACAGAGCAACGGCCCTTTCTGCGGCCATTGCATCTAAATTTTAGGGGTAAAGAATTAGATCATGAATTTCTCTATGTACCGGATTGTCCTACATCTTTGTTAGGACGAGATTTATTGTCAAGATTTAATGCTAAAATAATATTTGAAAATGGAAAAGCTAAGTTGCAGATACCTGAGGAAGAAATAGCTAGAATATTTATAGTAAAAGAAATAGCTAATACAACAATACCAATAGAGGTAGAAAACGCTGTAGTACCATGGGTATGGGAGACACAAGTACCGGGATTAGCGAAAGCAGCAAAACCTGTCATAGTAGAATTGAAAGAAGGTGTCCAACCGGTAAGAGTTAGACAATATCCTATACAGTTAGAAGCTAGGAAAGGGGTAGCACCATTAATTGCAAAATTTTTGATGCACAATGTGTTAGAAGAATGTGAATCTGAATATAATACACCAATATTTCCTATAAGAAAACCTAACGGAGATTATAGGTTAGTTCAAGATTTAAGAGCTGTAAACGAAATAGTTAAAGATATACATCCAGTAGTAGCAAATCCTTATACATTGTTAACATCTGTGGCAGAACAATTTAGATACTTTTCTGTAATTGATTTAAAAGATGCTTTCTTCTGCATCCCATTGGCATTACAAAGTAGGAAATTATTTGCGTTTGAATGGGAAAATCCGGATACAGGACGAAAACGACAGCTGACCTGGACCAGGTTACCACAAGGCTTCAAAAACAGTCCTACAATATTTGGGAATCAGCTGGCACGAGAACTGGAGGATTGGAAGGAGCAAGGATATTTTCAATTACCATCAAAAGCATACTTATTGTTGCAATATGTGGATGACATTTTCGTGGCGACAGAAAGGTATGAAAACTGCATTACTGTTACAGTTGCGTGATTAAATTTACTGGGACAGAGCGGTTATCGAGTTTCTAAGGAAAAAGCCCAAATTGCCCGGGAAAAAGTGATATATCTGGGATGTGAAATTTCCCAAGGACAAAGACGGTTGGGGGTGAATAGAATACAAGCGATTTGTGCCATCCCTGAACCTAGAAATTTGCACGAGTTACGAACTTTTCTAGGAATGACAGGGTGGTGCAGACTCTGGATTTTGAATTATGGACTGTTAGCCAAACCACTGTATGCAGCTTTAAAAGAGCCACAATTAGTTTGGAGTTTAGAGTGTAAAAGGGCTTTTCAAGACTTAAAACAGGCTCTGCAAGAAGCCCCAGCATTAGGATTGCCTGATTTGACAAAAACATTTCAACTCTTTGTACATGAGCGGCAACGACTAGCGCTTGGAGTTTTAACTCAACGAATTGGATCATGGAAGAGACCGGTGGGCTATTTTTCCAAGCAGTTGGATATGGTAAGTGCCGGATGGCCTTCTTGCCTCCGAGCAGTGGCTGCTACTGTAATGTTAGTCCAAGAAGCTAGAAAATTGACATTGGGAACAAAAATGGAAGTATTTGTGCCCCACATGGTGATTGCAGTTTTGGAACAAAAGGGGGGTCATTGGTTGTCATCCAGTAGAATGTTGAAATATCAAGCAATATTGAGAGAACAGGATGATATATTTTTAAAGATAACAACATGTTTGAATCCCGCTGAATTTTTAGGTAGCAAAATAGAGGAAGGCGAGCTGGAACATGATTGTATTGAGGTGATCGAACAAACTTACGCCAGTAGGGTAGATCTGAAAGATATTCCCCTTGTAAATCCTGATTGGACATTATTTACAGACGGTAGCAGCTTTGTTGAGAATGGAACGCGATATTCTGGATATGCTGTGGTTACTAAGCTTGAAGTAATTGAAGCAAAGGCATTAATGCCAGGAACGTCAGCGCAAAAGGCAGAACTGGTCGCTCTAATTCGGGCTTTAATACCGAGTACGGATAAGAGGGTGAATATTTGGGCAGATTCTAAATACGCTTTTGGAATAATACATATACATGGAGCTTTATGGAAGGAAAGAGGATTGTTGACGGCTCAAGGTAGTATTACTAAATATCGAACCGAGATCTTACAGTTATTAGAGGCTGTGGTACTACCTCAGCAAGTGGCTGTAATGCATTGTCGAGGACATCAGAGGGATGACAGCGATGTGGCACAAGGAAACATGAAGGCAGACCAGGCAGCCAAAATTGCTGCACGGCAAGTATGGACTGAATTAGCTCTAATACCTACTAAGGTAAGCCCGATTACTGCTCATCTCTCTGTAAATCCCTTTTATACCCAAGAAGATGAAAAATTAGCCGATTTGGTAAAGGCACAGAAGAATTCACATGGATGGTATGTAACAGGTAATGGACAAGTAGTAGTGCCTGCTACAATTATGAAACGAATAATACAAACTGAACATAATAAATGCCATTGGGGAGCAGAAGCATTGGTGCAGTTTTTAAAGCGGAGCATTATATCTGCACAAATGTTAACAATAGCAAAAGGGGTGAATGCGAAGTGTCCAGTATGTTTAAAGAATAATCCGGTAATACGAAAACAAATTCCAATGGGAACTTTGAAAGTGGGAATAGAACCAGGTGACTATTGGCAAGTGGATTTTGCAGAATTACCTAAATCAAAAGGGTTTAAGTATTTATTGGTATACGTATGTACCTTTTCAGGGTGGCTAGAAGCATTTCCCTGTAGAACGAATCAAGCTAGAGAAGTAGTAAAAACTTTGTTAAAAGAGATCATACCTAGATTTGGGGTACCTTTAGGAATTTCTTCAGATCGAGGCCCACACTTTATAGCTAAAATAGTACAGGAAATTAGTGAAATGCTTGGAATTAGCTGGGATTTACATACACCGTGGAGGCCACAATCTAGTGGAAAGGTAGAAAGGATGAATCAAACATTAAAAGGACAAATTAAAAAGATATGCCAGGAAGCTCAAATCCAATGGCCACAGGCATTGCCCCTTGCTTTATTGAGAATTCGTATAAAACCTAGAGAAGGGTTGTCTGTAAGTCCCTATGAAATTCTGTACGGTAAGCCATATACTGCACCAACGAAGGGAATGGGAAGTGCAGATTTACACCTCCAAGGAGATCAAGATGTTTATAGTTATATAATTTCTTTAAGCAGATTACTCACAGCCTTACGTGCCGCGATCATCTGGAATCGCCCTTTGCCGTTGGAGAATCAACCAGGAGACCAAGCGTATGTTCGAAATTGGCAAACGGAGCCTTTAAAGGAACAGTGGCATGGACTTTATTTGGTGCTATTGATAACATTTACCGCTGTGAAAGTAGCAGGAATTGATAATTGGATTCATTATACCAGAGTGAAGAAGGTACCATCACAATGGGGGGTAAAAATGATCACTCCTACAAAACTGAGATTTACATCTTGGTAATACTATGCTGGGTAGGATTAAGTAATGGTTTCGCTCAAATAATACATACATATGCTACTGTACATATAGAAGAACGAATGGATGTAAATTTGACTTGTGATTTTGTTGGAGATATGAGAAGTT
>NW_027118650.1:0-58253 GCF_036417845.1 Apteryx mantelli | reverse complement strand
CCCACAAGTGACATCACAACCACAAACAGCACCCAGGCACCTAGCACTGGCCTAGCAGGCACTGAGCCACAAGTGACCTCACAACCACAAACAGCACCCAGGCACCTAGCACTGGCCTAGCAGGCAGCTGAGTCCACAAGTGACATCACAACCACAAACAGCACCCAGGCACCTAGCACTGGCCTAGCAGGCACTGAGCCACAAGTGACATCACAACCACAAACAGCACCCAGGCACCTAGCACTGGCCTAGCAGGCACTGAGCCACAAGTGACCTCACAACCACAAACAGCACCCAGGCACCTAGCACTGGCCTAGCAGGCACTGAGCCACAAGTGACATCACAACCACAAACAGCAGCCATGGGCCCTAGCACTGGCCTAGCAGGCACTGAGCCACAAGTGACATCACAACCACAAACAGCACCCAGGCACCTAGCACTGGCCTAGCAGGCACTGAGCCACAAGTGACATCACAACCACAAACAGCAGCCAGGCACCTAGCACTGGCCTAGCAGGCACTGAGCCACAAGTGACATCACAACCACAAACAGCACCCAGGCACCTAGCACTGGCCTAGCAGGCACTGAGCCACAAGTGACATCACAACCACAAACAGCACCCAGGCACCTAGCACTGGCCTAGCAGGCACTGAGCCACAAGTGACATCACAACCACAAACAGCACCCAGGCACCTAGCACTGGCCTAGCAGGCACTGAGCCACAAGTGACATCACAACCACAAACAGCACCCAGGCACCTAGCACTGGCCTAGCAGGCACTGAGCCACAAGTGACATCACAACCACAAACAGCAGCCATGGCCCTAGCACTGGCCTAGCAGGCACTGAGCCACAAGTGACATCACAACCACAAACAGCACCCAGGCACCTAGCACTGGCCTAGCAGGCACTGAGCCACAAGTGACATCACAACCACAAACAGCACCCAGGCACCTAGCACTGGCCTAGCAGGCACTGAGCCACAAGTGACATCACAACCACAAACAGCACCCAGGCACCTAGCACTGGCCTAGCAGGCACTGAGCCACAAGTGACATCACAACCACAAACAGCACCCAGGCACCTAGCACTGGCCTAGCAGGCACTGAGCCACAAGTGACATCACAACCACAAACAGCACCCAGGCACCTAGCACTGGCCTAGCAGGCACTGAGCCACAAGTGACATCACAACCACAAACAGCACCCAGGCACCTAGCACTGGCCTAGCAGGCACTGAGCCACAAGTGACATCACAACCACAAACAGCACCCAGCACCTAGCACTGGCCTAGCAGGCACTGAGCCACAAGTGACATCACAACCACAAACAGCACCCAGGCACCTAGCACTGGCCTAGCAGGCACTGAGCCACAAGTGACATCACAACCACAAACAGCACCCAGGCACCTAGCACTGGCCTAGCAGGCACTGAGCCACAAGTGACATCACAACCACAAACAGCACCCAGGCACCTAGCACTGGCCTAGCAGGCACTGAGCCACAAGTGACATCACAACCACAAACAGCACCCAGGCACCTAGCACTGGCCTAGCAGGCACTGAGCCACAAGTGACATCACAACCACAAACAGCACCCAGGCACCTAGCACTGGCCTAGCAGGCACTGAGCCACAAGTGACATCACAACCACAAACAGCACCCAGGCACCTAGCACTGGCCTAGCAGGCACTGAGCCACAAGTGACATCACAACCACAAACAGCACCCAGGCACCTAGCACTGGCCTAGCAGGCACTGAGCCACAAGTGACATCACAACCACAAACAGCACCCAGGCACCTAGCACTGGCCTAGCAGGCACTGAGCCACAAGTGACATCACAACCACAAACAGCAGCCAGGCCCTAGCACTGGCCTAGCAGGCACTGAGCCACAAGTGACATCACAACCACAAACAGCACCCAGGCACCTAGCACTGGCCTAGCAGGCACTGAGCCACAAGTGACATCACAACCACAAACAGCACCCAGGCACCTAGCACTGGCCTAGCAGGCACTGAGCCACAAGTGACATCACAACCACAAACAGCACCCAGGCACCTAGCACTGGCCTAGCAGGCACTGAGCCACAAGTGACATCACAACCACAAACAGCACCCAGGCACCTAGCACTGGCCTAGCAGGCACTGAGCCACAAGTGACATCACAACCACAAACAGCACCCAGGCACCTAGCACTGGCCTAGCAGGCACTGAGCCACAAGTGACCTCACAACCACAAACAGCACCCAGGCACCTAGCACTGGCCTAGCAGGCACTGAGCCACAAGTGACATCACAACCACAAACAGCACCCAGGCACCTAGCACTGGCCTAGCAGGCACTGAGCCACAAGTGACATCACAACCACAAACAGCACCCAGGCACCTAGCACTGGCCTAGCAGGCACTGAGCCACAAGTGACATCACAACCACAAACAGCAGCCATGGGCCTAGCACTGGCCTAGCAGGCACTGAGCCACAAGTGACATCACAACCACAAACAGCAGCCCAGGCACCTAGCACTGGCCTAGCAGGCACTGAGCCACAAGTGACATCACAACCACAAACAGCACCCAGGCACCTAGCACTGGCCTAGCAGGCACTGAGCCACAAGTGACATCACAACCACAAACAGCACCCAGGCACCTAGCACTGGCCTAGCAGGCACTGAGCCACAAGTGACATCACAACCACAAACAGCACCCAGGCACCTAGCACTGGCCTAGCAGGCACTGAGCCACAAGTGACATCACAACCACAAACAGCACCCAGGCACCTAGCACTGGCCTAGCAGGCACTGAGCCACAAGTGACATCACAACCACAAACAGCACCCAGGCACCTAGCACTGGCCTAGCAGGCACTGAGCCACAAGTGACATCACAACCACAAACAGCACCCAGGCACCTAGCACTGGCCTAGCAGGCACTGAGCCACAAGTGACATCACAACCACAAACAGCAGCCATGGGCCTAGCACTGGCCTAGCAGGCACTGAGCCACAAGTGACATCACAACCACAAACAGCAGCCATGGCACCTAGCACTGGCCTAGCAGGCACTGAGCCACAAGTGACATCACAACCACAAACAGCAGCCCAGGCACCTAGCACTGGCCTAGCAGGCACTGAGCCACAAGTGACATCACAACCACAAACAGCACCCAGGCACCTAGCACTGGCCTAGCAGGCACTGAGCCACAAGTGACCTCACAACCACAAACAGCACCCAGGCACCTAGCACTGGCCTAGCAGGCACTGAGCCACAAGTGACATCACAACCACAAACAGCACCCAGGCACCTAGCACTGGCCTAGCAGGCACTGAGCCACAAGTGACATCACAACCACAAACAGCACCCAGGCACCTAGCACTGGCCTAGCAGGCACTGAGCCACAAGTGACATCACAACCACAAACAGCAGCCATGGGCCTAGCACTGGCCTAGCAGGCACTGAGCCACAAGTGACATCACAACCACAAACAGCACCCAGGCACCTAGCACTGGCCTAGCAGGCACTGAGCCACAAGTGACATCACAACCACAAACAGCACCCAGGCACCTAGCACTGGCCTAGCAGGCACTGAGCCACAAGTGACATCACAACCACAAACAGCACCCAGGCACCTAGCACTGGCCTAGCAGGCACTGAGCCACAAGTGACATCACAACCACAAACAGCACCCAGGCACCTAGCACTGGCCTAGCAGGCACTGAGCCACAAGTGACATCACAACCACAAACAGCACCCAGGCACCTAGCACTGGCCTAGCAGGCACTGAGCCACAAGTGACATCACAACCACAAACAGCAGCCATGGGCCTAGCACTGGCATAGCAGGCACTGAGCCACAAGTGACATCACAACCACAAACAGCAGCCAGGCACCTAGCACTGGCCTAGCAGGCACTGAGCCACAAGTGACATCACAACCACAAACAGCACCCAGGCACCTAGCACTGGCCTAGCAGGCACTGAGCCACAAGTGACATCACAACCACAAACAGCACCCAGGCACCTAGCACTGGCCTAGCAGGCACTGAGCCACAAGTGACCTCACAACCACAAACAGCACCCAGGCACCTAGCACTGGCCTAGCAGGCACTGAGCCACAAGTGACATCACAACCACAAACAGCACCCAGGCACCTAGCACTGGCCTAGCAGGCACTGAGCCACAAGTGACATCACAACCACAAACAGCACCCAGGCACCTAGCACTGGCCTAGCAGGCACTGAGCCACAAGTGACATCACAACCACAAACAGCACCCAGGCACCTAGCACTGGCCTAGCAGGCACTGAGCCACAAGTGACCTCACAACCACAAACAGCAGCCAGGCACCTAGCACTGGCCTAGCAGGCACTGAGCCACAAGTGACATCACAACCACAAACAGCACCCAGGCACCTAGCACTGGCCTAGCAGGCACTGAGCCACAAGTGACATCACAACCACAAACAGCACCCAGGCACCTAGCACTGGCCTAGCAGGCACTGAGCCACAAGTGACATCACAACCACAAACAGCACCCAGGCACCTAGCACTGGCCTAGCAGGCACTGAGCCACAAGTGACATCACAACCACAAACAGCACCCAGGCACCTAGCACTGGCCTAGCAGGCACTGAGCCACAAGTGACATCACAACCACAAACAGCACCCAGGCACCTAGCACTGGCCTAGCAGGCACTGAGCCACAAGTGACATCACAACCACAAACAGCACCCAGGCACCTAGCACTGGCCTAGCAGGCACTGAGCCACAAGTGACATCACAACCACAAACAGCACCCAGGCACCTAGCACTGGCCTAGCAGGCACTGAGCCACAAGTGACATCACAACCACAAACAGCACCCAGGCACCTAGCACTGGCCTAGCAGGCACTGAGCCACAAGTGACATCACAACCACAAACAGCACCCAGGCACCTAGCACTGGCCTAGCAGGCACTGAGCCACAAGTGACATCACAACCACAAACAGCACCCAGGCACCTAGCACTGGCCTAGCAGGCACTGAGCCACAAGTGACCTCACAACCACAAACAGCACCCAGGCACCTAGCACTGGCCTAGCAGGCACTGAGCCACAAGTGACATCACAACCACAAACAGCAGCCATGGGCCTAGCACTGGCCTAGCAGGCACTGAGCCACAAGTGACATCACAACCACAAACAGCAGCCAGGCACCTAGCACTGGCCTAGCAGGCACTGAGCCACAAGTGACATCACAACCACAAACAGCACCCAGGCACCTAGCACTGGCCTAGCAGGCACTGAGCCACAAGTGACATCACAACCACAAACAGCAGCCAGGCACCTAGCACTGGCCTAGCAGGCACTGAGCCACAAGTGACATCACAACCACAAACAGCACCCAGGCACCTAGCACTGGCCTAGCAGGCACTGAGCCACAAGTGACCTCACAACCACAAACAGCACCCAGGCACCTAGCACTGGCCTAGCAGGCACTGAGCCACAAGTGACATCACAACCACAAACAGCACCCAGGCACCTAGCACTGGCCTAGCAGGCACTGAGCCACAAGTGACTTCACAACCACAAACAGCACCCAGGCACCTAGCACTGGCCTAGCAGGCACTGAGCCACAAGTGACATCACAACCACAAACAGCAGCCATGGGCCTAGCACTGGCCTAGCAGGCACTGAGCCACAAGTGACATCACAACCACAAACAGCAGCCATGGGCCTAGCACTGGCCTAGCAGGCACTGAGCCACAAGTGACATCACAACCACAAACAGCACCCAGGCACCTAGCACTGGCCTAGCAGGCACTGAGCCACAAGTGACATCACAACCACAAACAGCACCCAGGCACCTAGCACTGGCCTAGCAGGCACTGAGCCACAAGTGACATCACAACCACAAACAGCACCCAGGCACCTAGCACTGGCCTAGCAGGCACTGAGCCACAAGTGACATCACAACCACAAACAGCACCCAGGCACCTAGCACTGGCCTAGCAGGCACTGAGCCACAAGTGACCTCACAACCACAAACAGCACCCAGGCACCTAGCACTGGCCTAGCAGGCACTGAGCCACAAGTGACATCACAACCACAAACAGCAGCCATGGGCCTAGCACTGGCCTAGCAGGCACTGAGCCACAAGTGACATCACAACCACAAACAGCAGCCAGGCACCTAGCACTGGCCTAGCAGGCACTGAGCCACAAGTGACATCACAACCACAAACAGCACCCAGGCACCTAGCACTGGCCTAGCAGGCACTGAGCCACAAGTGACATCACAACCACAAACAGCACCCAGGCACCTAGCACTGGCCTAGCAGGCACTGAGCCACAAGTGACATCACAACCACAAACAGCACCCAGGCACCTAGCACTGGCCTAGCAGGCACTGAGCCACAAGTGACATCACAACCACAAACAGCACCCAGGCACCTAGCACTGGCCTAGCAGGCACTGAGCCACAAGTGACCTCACAACCACAAACAGCACCCAGGCACCTAGCACTGGCCTAGCAGGCACTGAGCCACAAGTGACATCACAACCACAAACAGCAGCCATGGGCCTAGCACTGGCCTACCAGGCACTGAGCCACAAGTGACATCACAACCACAAACAGCACCCAGGCACCTAGCACTGGCCTAGCAGCCATTGAGCCACAAGTGACATCACAACCACAAACAGCACCCACGCACCTAGCACTGGCCTAGCAGGCACTGAGCCACAAGTGACATCACAACCACAAACAGCACCCAGGCACCTAGCACTGGCCTAGCAGGCACTGAGCCACAAGTGACATCACAACCACAAACAGCACCCAGGCACCTAGCACTGGCCTAGCAGGCACTGAGCCACAAGTGACATCACAACCACAAACAGCAGCCATGGGCCTAGCACTGGCCTACCAGGCACTGAGCCACAAGTGACATCACAACCACAAACAGCACCCAGGCACCTAGCACTGGCCTAGCAGGCACTGAGCCACAAGTGACATCACAACCACAAACAGCACCCAGGCACCTAGCACTGGCCTAGCAGGCACTGAGCCACAAGTGACATCACAACCACAAACAGCACCCAGGCACCTAGCACTGGCCTAGCAGGCACTGAGCCACAAGTGACATCACAACCACAAACAGCACCCAGGCACCTAGCACTGGCCTAGCAGGCACTGAGCCACAAGTGACATCACAACCACAAACAGCACCCAGGCACCTAGCACTGGCCTAGCAGGCACTGAGCCACAAGTGACATCACAACCACAAACAGCAGCCATGGGCCTAGCACTGGCCTAGCAGGCACTGAGCCACAAGTGACCTCACAACCACAAACAGCAGCCAGGCACCTAGCACTGGCCTAGCAGGCACTGAGCCACAAGTGACATCACAACCACAAACAGCACCCAGGCACCTAGCACTGGCCTAGCAGGCACTGAGCCACAAGTGACATCACAACCACAAACAGCACCCAGGCACCTAGCACTGGCCTAGCAGGCACTGAGCCACAAGTGACCTCACAACCACAAACAGCACCCAGGCACCTAGCACTGGCCTAGCAGGCACTGAGCCACAAGTGACATCACAACCACAAACAGCACCCAGGCACCTAGCACTGGCCTAGCAGGCACTGAGCCACAAGTGACATCACAACCACAAACAGCACCCAGGCATCTAGCACTGGCCTAGCAGGCACTGAGCCACAAGTGACATCACAACCACAAACAGCACCCAGGCACCTAGCACTGGCCTAGCAGGCACTGAGCCACAAGTGACCTCACAACCACAAACAGCAGCCAGGCACCTAGCACTGGCCTAGCAGGCACTGAGCCACAAGTGACATCACAACCACAAACAGCACCCAGGCACCTAGCACTGGCCTAGCAGGCACTGAGCCACAAGTGACATCACAACCACAAACAGCACCCAGGCACCTAGCACTGGCCTAGCAGGCACTGAGCCACAAGTGACATCACAACCACAAACAGCACCCAGGCACCTAGCACTGGCCTAGCAGGCACTGAGCCACAAGTGACATCACAACCACAAACAGCACCCAGGCACCTAGCACTGGCCTAGCAGGCACTGAGCCACAAGTGACATCACAACCACAAACAGCACCCAGGCACCTAGCACTGGCCTAGCAGGCACTGAGCCACAAGTGACATCACAACCACAAACAGCACCCAGGCACCTAGCACTGGCCTAGCAGGCACTGAGCCACAAGGGACCTCACAACCACAAACAGCACCCAGGCACCTAGCACTGGCCTAGCAGGCACTGAGCCACAAGTGACATCACAACCACAAACAGCAGCCATGGGCCTAGCACTGGCCTAGCAGGCACTGAGCCACAAGTGACATCACAACCACAAACAGCAGCCAGGCACCTAGCACTGGCCTAGCAGGCACTGAGCCACAAGTGACATCACAACCACAAACAGCACCCAGGCACCTAGCACTGGCCTAGCAGGCACTGAGCCACAAGTGACATCACAACCACAAACAGCAGCCAGGCACCTAGCACTGGCCTAGCAGGCACTGAGCCACAAGTGACATCACAACCACAAACAGCACCCAGGCACCTAGCACTGGCCTAGCAGGCACTGAGCCACAAGTGACCTCACAACCACAAACAGCACCCAGGCACCTAGCACTGGCCTAGCAGGCACTGAGCCACAAGTGACTTCACAACCACAAACAGCACCCAGGCACCTAGCACTGGCCTAGCAGGCACTGAGCCACAAGTGACATCACAACCACAAACAGCAGCCATGGGCCTAGCACTGGCCTAGCAGGCACTGAGCCACAAGTGACATCACAACCACAAACAGCAGCCATGGGCCTAGCACTGGCCTAGCAGGCACTGAGCCACAAGTGACATCACAACCACAAACAGCACCCAGGCACCTAGCACTGGCCTAGCAGGCACTGAGCCACAAGTGACATCACAACCACAAACAGCACCCAGGCACCTAGCACTGGCCTAGCAGGCACTGAGCCACAAGTGACATCACAACCACAAACAGCACCCAGGCACCTAGCACTGGCCTAGCAGGCACTGAGCCACAAGTGACATCACAACCACAAACAGCACCCAGGCACCTAGCACTGGCCTAGCAGGCACTGAGCCACAAGTGACCTCACAACCACAAACAGCACCCAGGCACCTAGCACTGGCCTAGCAGGCACTGAGCCACAAGTGACATCACAACCACAAACAGCAGCCAGGCACCTAGCACTGGCCTAGCAGGCACTGAGCCACAAGTGACATCACAACCACAAACAGCAGCCATGGGCCTAGCACTGGCCTAGCAGGCACTGAGCCACAAGTGACATCACAACCACAAACAGCAGCCATGGGCCTAGCACTGGCCTAGCAGGCACTGAGCCACAAGTGACATCACAACCACAAACAGCACCCAGGCACCTAGCACTGGCCTAGCAGGCACTGAGCCACAAGTGACATCACAACCACAAACAGCACCCAGGCACCTAGCACTGGCCTAGCAGGCACTGAGCCACAAGGGACCTCACAACCACAAACAGCACCCAGGCACCTAGCACTGGCCTAGCAGGCACTGAGCCACAAGTGACATCACAACCACAAACAGCACCCAGGCACCTAGCACTGGCCTAGCAGGCACTGAGCCACAAGTGACCTCACAACCACAAACAGCACCCAGGCACCTAGCACTGGCCTAGCAGGCACTGAGCCACAAGTGACATCACAACCACAAACAGCAGCCATGGGCCTAGCACTGGCCTAGCAGGCACTGAGCCACAAGTGACATCACAACCACAAACAGCACCCAGGCACCTAGCACTGGCCTAGCAGGCACTGAGCCACAAGTGACATCACAACCACAAACAGCACCCAGGCACCTAGCACTGGCCTAGCAGGCACTGAGCCACAAGTGACATCACAACCACAAACAGCACCCAGGCACCTAGCACTGGCCTAGCAGGCACTGAGCCACAAGTGACATCACAACCACAAACAGCACCCAGGCACCTAGCACTGGCCTAGCAGGCACTGAGCCACAAGTGACATCACAACCACAAACAGCAGCCAGGCACCTAGCACTGGCCTAGCAGGCACTGAGCCACAAGTGACATCACAACCACAAACAGCACCCAGGCACCTAGCACTGGCCTAGCAGGCACTGAGCCACAAGTGACATCACAACCACAAACAGCAGCCAGGCACCTAGCACTGGCCTAGCAGGCACTGAGCCACAAGTGACATCACAACCACAAACAGCACCCAGGCACCTAGCACTGGCCTAGCAGGCACTGAGCCACAGGTGACATCACAACCACAAACAGCACCCAGGCACCTAGCACTGGCCTAGCAGGCACTGAGCCACAAGTGACCTCACAACCACAAACAGCAGCCATGGGCCTAGCACTGGCCTATCAGGCACTGAGCCACAAGGGACCTCACAACCACAAACAGCAGCCAGGCACCTAGCACTGGCCTAGCAGGCACTGAGACACAAGTGACATCACAACCACAAACAGCACCCAGGCACCTAGCACTGGCCTAGCAGGCACTGAGCCACAAGGGACCTCACAACCACAAACAGCAGCCAGGCACCTAGCACTGGCCTAGCAGGCACTGAGCCACAAGTGACATCACAACCACAAACAGCACCCAGGCACCTAGCACTGGCCTAGCAGGCACTGAGACACAAGTGACATCACAACCACAAACAGCACCCAGGCACCTAGCACTGGCCTAGCAGGCACTGAGCCACAAGTGACATCACAACCACAAACAGCACCCAGGCACCTAGCACTGGCCTAGCAGGCACTGAGCCACAAGTGACATCACAACCACAAACAGCACCCAGGCACCTAGCACTGGCCTAGCAGGCACTGAGCCACAAGTGACATCACAACCACAAACAGCAGCCATGGGCCTAGCACTGGCCTAGCAGGCACTGAGCCACAAGTGACATCACAACCACAAACAGCAGCCAGGCACCTAGCACTGGCCTAGCAGGCACTGAGCCACAAGTGACCTCACAACCACAAACAGCACCCAGGCACCTAGCACTGGCCTAGCAGGCACTGAGCCACAAGGGACATCACAACCACAAACAGCACCCAGGCACCTAGCACTGGCCTAGCAGGCACTGAGCCACAAGTGACATCACAACCACAAACAGCACCCAGGCACCTAGCACTGGCCTAGCAGGCACTGAGCCACAAGTGACATCACAACCACAAACAGCAGCCAGGCACCTAGTACTGGCCTAGCAGGCACTGAGACACAAGTGACATCACAACCACAAACAGCACCCAGGCACCTAGCACTGGCCTAGCAGGCACTGAGCCACAAGTGACATCACAACCACAAACAGCACCCAGGCACCTAGCACTGGCCTAGCAGGCACTGAGCCACGAGTGACATCACAACCACAAACAGCACCCAGGCACCTAGCACTGGCCTAGCAGGCACTGAGCCACAAGTGACATCACAACCACAAACAGCAGCCAGGCACCTAGTACTGGCCTAGCAGGCACTGAGACACAAGTGACATCACAACCACAAACAGCAGCCAGGCACCTAGCACTGGCCTAGCAGGCACTGAGCCACAAGTGACATCACAACCACAAACAGCACCCAGGCACCTAGCACTGGCCTAGCAGGCACTGAGCCACGAGTGACATCACAACCACAAACAGCACCCAGGCACCTAGCACTGGCCTAGCAGGCACTGAGCCACAAGGGACATCACAACCACAAACAGCACCCAGGCACCTAGCACTGGCCTAGCAGGCACTGAGCCACAAGTGACATCACAACCACAAACAGCACCCAGGCACCTAGCACTGGCCTAGCAGGCACTGAGCCACAAGTGACATCACAACCACAAACAGCACCCAGGCACCTAGCACTGGCCTAGCAGGCACTGAGCCACAAGTGACCTCACAACCACAAACAGAACCCAGGCACCTAGCACTGGCCTAGCAGGCACTGAGCCACAAGTGACATCACAACCACAAACAGCAGCCAGGCACCTAGCACTGGCCTAGCAGGCACTGAGCCACAGGTGACATCACAACCACAAACAGCACCCAGGCACCTAGCACTGGCCTAGCAGGCACTGAGCCACAAGTGACCTCACAACCACAAACAGCACCCAGGCACCTAGCACTGGCCTAGCAGGCACTGAGACACAAGTGACATCACAACCACAAACAGCACCCAGGCACCTAGCACTGGCCTAGCAGGTACTGAGACACAAGTAACATCACAACCACAAACAGCAGCCATGGGCCTAGCACTGGCCTAGCAGGCACTGAGCCACAAGTGACATCACAACCACAAACAGCACCCAGGCACCTAGCACTGGCCTAGCAGGCACTGAGACACAAGTGACATCACAACCACAAACAGCACCCAGGCACCTAGCACTGGCCTAGCAGGCACTGAGCCACAAGTGACATCACAACCACAAACAGCACCCAGGCACCTAGCACTGGCCTAGCAGGCACTGAGCCACAAGTGACATCACAACCACAAACAGCAGCCAGGCACCTAGCACTGGCCTAGCAGGCACTGAGCCACAAGTGACATCACAACCACAAACAGCACCCAGGCACCTAGCACTGGCCTAGCAGGCACTGAGCCACAAGTGACATCACAACCACAAACAGCACCCAGGCACCTAGCACTGGCCTAGCAGGCACTGAGCCACAAGTGACATCACAACCACAAACAGCAGCCATGGGCCTAGCACTGGCCTAGCAGGCACTGAGCCACAAGTGACATCACAACCACAAACAGCACCCAGGCACCTAGCACTGGCCTAGCAGGCACTGAGACACAAGTAACATCACAACCACAAACAGCAGCCATGGGCCTAGCACTGGCCTATCAGGCACTGAGCCACAAGGGACCTCACAACCACAAAGAGCACACAGGCACCTAGCACTGGCCTAGCAGGCACTGAGCCACAAGTGACATCACAACCACAAACAGCAGCCATGGGCCTAGCACTGGCCTAGCAGGCACTGAGCCACAAGTGACATCACAACCACAAACAGCACCCAGGCACCTAGCACTGGCCTAGCAGGCACTGAGCCACAAGGGACATCACAACCACAAACAGCACCCAGGCACCTAGCACTGGCCTAGCAGGCACTGAGCCACAAGTGACATCACAACCACAAACAGCACCCAGGCACCTAGCACTGGCCTAGCAGGCACTGAGCCACAAGTGACCTCACAACCACAAACAGCACCCAGGCACCTAGCACTGGCCTAGCAGGCACTGAGCCACAAGGGACCTCACAACCACAAACAGCACCCAGGCACCTAGCACTGGCCTAGCAGGCACTGAGACACAAGTGACATCACAACCACAAACAGCACCCAGGCACCTAGCACTGGCCTAGCAGGCACTGAGCCACAAGTGACATCACAACCACAAACAGCACCCAGGCACCTAGCACTGGCCTAGCAGGCACTGAGCCACAAGTGACATCACAACCACAAACAGCACCCAGGCACCTAGCACTGGCCTAGCAGGCACTGAGCCACAAGTGACATCACAACCACAAACAGCACCCAGGCACCTAGCACTGGCCTAGCAGGCACTGAGCCACAAGTGACATCACAACCACAAACAGCACCCAGGCACCTAGCACTGGCCTAGCAGGCACTGAGCCACAAGTGACATCACAACCACAAACAGCACCCAGGCACCTAGCACTGGCCTAGCAGGCACTGAGCCACAAGTGACATCACAACCACAAACAGCAGCCATGGGCCTAGCACTGGCCTAGCAGGCACTGAGCCACAAGTGACATCACAACCACAAACAGCACCCAGGCACCTAGCACTGGCCTAGCAGGCACTGAGCCACAAGTGACATCACAACCACAAACAGCACCCAGGCACCTAGCACTGGCCTAGCAGGCACTGAGCCACAAGTAACATCACAACCACAAACAGCAGCCATGGGCCTAGCACTGGCCTAGCAGGCACTGAGCCACAAGTGACATCACAACCACAAACAGCACCCAGGCACCTAGCACTGGCCTAGCAGGCACTGAGCCACAAGTGACCTCACAACCACAAACAGCACCCAGGCACCTAGCACTGGCCTAGCAGGCACTGAGCCACAAGTGACATCACAACCACAAACAGCACCCAGGCACCTAGCACTGGCCTAGCAGGCACTGAGCCACAAGGGACCTCACAACCACAAACAGCACCCAGGCACCTAGCACTGGCCTAGCAGGCACTGAGCCACAAGGGACCTCACAACCACAAACAGCACCCAGGCACCTAGCACTGGCCTAGCAGGCACTGAGACACAAGTGACATCACAACCACAAACAGCACCCAGGCACCTAGCACTGGCCTAGCAGGCACTGAGCCACAAGTGACATCACAACCACAAACAGCACCCAGGCACCTAGCACTGGCCTAGCAGGCACTGAGCCACAAGTGACCTCACAACCACAAACAGCACCCAGGCACCTAGCACTGGCCTAGCAGGCACTGAGCCACAAGTGACATCACAACCACAAACAGCACCCAGGCACCTAGCACTGGCCTAGCAGGCACTGAGCCACAAGTGACATCACAACCACAAACAGCAGCCATGGGCCTAGCACTGGCCTAGCAGGCACTGAGCCACAAGTGACATCACAACCACAAACAGCAGCCAGGCACCTAGCACTGGCCTAGCAGGCACTGAGCCACAAGTGACCTCACAACCACAAACAGCACCCAGGCACCTAGCACTGGCCTAGCAGGCACTGAGCCACAAGTGACATCACAACCACAAACAGCACCCAGGCACCTAGCACTGGCCTAGCAGGCACTGAGCCACAAGTGACATCACAACCACAAACAGCACCCAGGCACCTAGCACTGGCCTAGCAGGCACTGAGCCACAAGGGACCTCACAACCACAAACAGCACCCAGGCACCTAGCACTGGCCTAGCAGGCACTGAGCCACAAGGGACCTCACAACCACAAACAGCACCCAGGCACCTAGCACTGGCCTAGCAGGCACTGAGCCACAAGTGACCTCACAACCACAAACAGCACCCAGGCACCTAGCACTGGCCTAGCAGGCACTGAGACACAAGTGACATCACAACCACAAACAGCAGCCAGGCACCTAGCACTGGCCTAGCAGGCACTGAGCCACAAGTGACATCACAACCACAAACAGCACCCAGGCACCTAGCACTGGCCTAGCAGGCACTGAGCCACAAGTGACCTCACAACCACAAACAGCACCCAGGCACCTAGCACTGGCCTAGCAGGCACTGAGCCACAAGTGACATCACAACCACAAACAGCAGCCATGGGCCTAGCACTGGCCTAGCAGGCACTGAGCCACAAGTGACATCACAACCACAAACAGCAGCCAGGCACCTAGCACTGGCCTAGCAGGCACTGAGCCACAAGTGACCTCACAACCACAAACAGCACCCAGGCACCTAGCACTGGCCTAGCAGGCACTGAGCCACAAGTGACATCACAACCACAAACAGCACCCAGGCACCTAGCACTGGCCTATCAGGCACTGAGCCACAAGTGACATCACAACCACAAACAGCAGCCAGGCACCTAGCACTGGCCTAGCAGGCACTGAGCCACAAGTGACATCACAACCACAAACAGCAGCCAGGCACCTAGTACTGGCCTAGCAGGCACTGAGACACAAGTGACATCACAACCACAAACAGCACCCAGGCACCTAGCACTGGCCTAGCAGGCACTGAGCCACAAGTGACATCACAACCACAAACAGCACCCAGGCACCTAGCACTGGCCTAGCAGGCACTGAGCCACGAGTGACATCACAACCACAAACAGCACCCAGGCACCTAGCACTGGCCTAGCAGGCACTGAGCCACAAGTGACATCACAACCACAAACAGCAGCCAGGCACCTAGTACTGGCCTAGCAGGCACTGAGACACAAGTGACATCACAACCACAAACAGCACCCAGGCACCTAGCACTGGCCTAGCAGGCACTGAGCCACAAGTGACATCACAACCACAAACAGCACCCAGGCACCTAGCACTGGCCTAGCAGGCACTGAGCCACGAGTGACATCACAACCACAAACAGCACCCAGGCACCTAGCACTGGCCTAGCAGGCACTGAGCCACAAGGGACATCACAACCACAAACAGCACCCAGGCACCTAGCACTGGCCTAGCAGGCACTGAGCCACAAGTGACATCACAACCACAAACAGCACCCAGGCACCTAGCACTGGCCTAGCAGGCACTGAGCCACAAGTGACATCACAACCACAAACAGCACCCAGGCACCTAGCACTGGCCTAGCAGGCACTGAGCCACAAGTGACCTCACAACCACAAACAGAACCCAGGCACCTAGCACTGGCCTAGCAGGCACTGAGCCACAAGTGACATCACAACCACAAACAGCAGCCAGGCACCTAGCACTGGCCTAGCAGGCACTGAGCCACAGGTGACATCACAACCACAAACAGCACCCAGGCACCTAGCACTGGCCTAGCAGGCACTGAGCCACAAGTGACCTCACAACCACAAACAGCACCCAGGCACCTAGCACTGGCCTAGCAGGCACTGAGACACAAGTGACATCACAACCACAAACAGCACCCAGGCACCTAGCACTGGCCTAGCAGGTACTGAGACACAAGTAACATCACAACCACAAACAGCAGCCATGGGCCTAGCACTGGCCTAGCAGGCACTGAGCCACAAGTGACATCACAACCACAAACAGCACCCAGGCACCTAGCACTGGCCTAGCAGGCACTGAGACACAAGTGACATCACAACCACAAACAGCACCCAGGCACCTAGCACTGGCCTAGCAGGCACTGAGCCACAAGTGACATCACAACCACAAACAGCACCCAGGCACCTAGCACTGGCCTAGCAGGCACTGAGCCACAAGTGACATCACAACCACAAACAGCAGCCAGGCACCTAGCACTGGCCTAGCAGGCACTGAGCCACAAGTGACATCACAACCACAAACAGCACCCAGGCACCTAGCACTGGCCTAGCAGGCACTGAGCCACAAGTGACATCACAACCACAAACAGCACCCAGGCACCTAGCACTGGCCTAGCAGGCACTGAGCCACAAGTGACATCACAACCACAAACAGCAGCCATGGGCCTAGCACTGGCCTAGCAGGCACTGAGCCACAAGTGACATCACAACCACAAACAGCACCCAGGCACCTAGCACTGGCCTAGCAGGCACTGAGACACAAGTAACATCACAACCACAAACAGCAGCCATGGGCCTAGCACTGGCCTATCAGGCACTGAGCCACAAGGGACCTCACAACCACAAAGAGCACACAGGCACCTAGCACTGGCCTAGCAGGCACTGAGCCACAAGTGACATCACAACCACAAACAGCAGCCATGGGCCTAGCACTGGCCTAGCAGGCACTGAGCCACAAGTGACATCACAACCACAAACAGCACCCAGGCACCTAGCACTGGCCTAGCAGGCACTGAGCCACAAGGGACATCACAACCACAAACAGCACCCAGGCACCTAGCACTGGCCTAGCAGGCACTGAGCCACAAGTGACATCACAACCACAAACAGCACCCAGGCACCTAGCACTGGCCTAGCAGGCACTGAGCCACAAGTGACCTCACAACCACAAACAGCACCCAGGCACCTAGCACTGGCCTAGCAGGCACTGAGCCACAAGGGACCTCACAACCACAAACAGCACCCAGGCACCTAGCACTGGCCTAGCAGGCACTGAGACACAAGTGACATCACAACCACAAACAGCACCCAGGCACCTAGCACTGGCCTAGCAGGCACTGAGCCACAAGTGACATCACAACCACAAACAGCAGCCATGGGCCTAGCACTGGCCTAGCAGGCACTGAGCCACAAGTGACATCACAACCACAAACAGCACCCAGGCACCTAGCACTGGCCTAGCAGGCACTGAGCCACAAGTGACATCACAACCACAAACAGCACCCAGGCACCTAGCACTGGCCTAGCAGGCACTGAGCCACAAGTGACATCACAACCACAAAGAGCACCCAGGCACCTAGCACTGGCCTAGCAGGCACTGAGCCACAAGTGACATCACAACCACAAACAGCACCCAGGCACCTAGCACTGCCCTAGCAGGCACTGAGCCACAAGTGACATCACAACCACAAACAGCAGCCATGGGCCTAGCACTGGCCTACCAGGCACTGAGCCACAAGTGACATCACAACCACAAACAGCAGCCAGGCACCTAGCACTGGCCTAGCAGGCACTGAGCCACAAGTGACCTCACAACCACAAACAGCACCCAGGCACCTAGCACTGGCCTAGCAGGCACTGAGACACAAGTGACATCACAACCACAAACAGCACCCAGGCACCTAGCACTGGCCTAGCAGGCACTGAGCCACAAGTGACATCACAACCACAAACAGCACCCAGGCACCTAGCACTGGCCTAGCAGGCACTGAGCCACAAGTGACCTCACAACCACAAACAGCAGCCAGGCACCTAGCACTGGCCTAGCAGGCACTGAGCCACAAGTGACATCACAACCACAAACAGCACCCAGGCACCTAGCACTGGCCTAGCAGGCACTGAGCCACAAGTGACATCACAACCACAAACAGCAGCCATGGGCCTAGCACTGGCCTAGCAGGCACTGAGCCACAAGTGACATCACAACCACAAACAGCAGCCAGGCACCTAGCACTGGCCTAGCAGGCACTGAGCCACAAGTGACCTCACAACCACAAACAGCACCCAGGCACCTAGCACTGGCCTAGCAGGCACTGAGCCACAAGTGACATCACAACCACAAACAGCACCCAGGCACCTAGCACTGGCCTAGCAGGCACTGAGCCACAAGTGACATCACAACCACAAACAGCACCCAGGCACCTAGCACTGGCCTAGCAGGCACTGAGCCACAAGTGACATCACAACCACAAACAGCACCCAGGCACCTAGCACTGGCCTAGCAGGCACTGAGCCACAAGTGACCTCACAACCACAAACAGCAGCCAGGCACCTAGCACTGGCCTAGCAGGCACTGAGCCACAAGTGACATCACAACCACAAACAGCACCCAGGCACCTAGCACTGGCCTAGCAGGCACTGAGCCACAAGTGACCTCACAACCACAAACAGCAGCCATGGGCCTAGCACTGGCCTAGCAGGCACTGAGCCACAAGTGACATCACAACCACAAACAGCAGCCAGGCACCTAGCACTGGCCTAGCAGGCACTGAGCCACAAGTGACCTCACAACCACAAACAGCACCCAGGCACCTAGCACTGGCCTAGCAGGCACTGAGCCACAAGTGACATCACAACCACAAACAGCACCCAGGCACCTAGCACTGGCCTAGCAGGCACTGAGCCACAAGTGACATCACAACCACAAACAGCACCCAGGCACCTAGCACTGGCCTAGCAGGCACTGAGCCACAAGGGACCTCACAACCACAAACAGCACCCAGGCACCTAGCACTGGCCTAGCAGGCACTGAGCCACAAGGGACCTCACAACCACAAACAGCACCCAGGCACCTAGCACTGGCCTAGCAGGCACTGAGCCACAAGTGACCTCACAACCACAAACAGCACCCAGGCACCTAGCACTGGCCTAGCAGGCACTGAGACACAAGTGACATCACAACCACAAACAGCAGCCAGGCACCTAGCACTGGCCTAGCAGGCACTGAGCCACAAGTGACATCACAACCACAAACAGCACCCAGGCACCTAGCACTGGCCTAGCAGGCACTGAGCCACAAGTGACCTCACAACCACAAACAGCACCCAGGCACCTAGCACTGGCCTAGCAGGCACTGAGCCACAAGTGACATCACAACCACAAACAGCAGCCATGGGCCTAGCACTGGCCTAGCAGGCACTGAGCCACAAGTGACATCACAACCACAAACAGCAGCCAGGCACCTAGCACTGGCCTAGCAGGCACTGAGCCACAAGTGACATCACAACCACAAACAGCACCCAGGCACCTAGCACTGGCCTAGCAGGCACTGAGCCACAAGGGACATCACAACCACAAACAGCACCCAGGCACCTAGCACTGGCCTAGCAGGCACTGAGCCACAAGTGACATCACAACCACAAACAGCACCCAGGCACCTAGCACTGGCCTAGCAGGCACTGAGCCACAAGTGACATCACAACCACAAACAGCAGCCAGGCACCTAGTACTGGCCTAGCAGGCACTGAGACACAAGTGACATCACAACCACAAACAGCACCCAGGCACCTAGCACTGGCCTAGCAGGCACTGAGCCACAAGTGACATCACAACCACAAACAGCACCCAGGCACCTAGCACTGGCCTAGCAGGCACTGAGCCACGAGTGACATCACAACCACAAACAGCACCCAGGCACCTAGCACTGGCCTAGCAGGCACTGAGCCACAAGTGACATCACAACCACAAACAGCAGCCAGGCACCTAGTACTGGCCTAGCAGGCACTGAGACACAAGTGACATCACAACCACAAACAGCACCCAGGCACCTAGCACTGGCCTAGCAGGCACTGAGCCACAAGTGACATCACAACCACAAACAGCACCCAGGCACCTAGCACTGGCCTAGCAGGCACTGAGCCACGAGTGACATCACAACCACAAACAGCACCCAGGCACCTAGCACTGGCCTAGCAGGCACTGAGCCACAAGGGACATCACAACCACAAACAGCACCCAGGCACCTAGCACTGGCCTAGCAGGCACTGAGCCACAAGTGACATCACAACCACAAACAGCACCCAGGCACCTAGCACTGGCCTAGCAGGCACTGAGCCACAAGTGACATCACAACCACAAACAGCACCCAGGCACCTAGCACTGGCCTAGCAGGCACTGAGCCACAAGTGACCTCACAACCACAAACAGAACCCAGGCACCTAGCACTGGCCTAGCAGGCACTGAGCCACAAGTGACATCACAACCACAAACAGCAGCCAGGCACCTAGCACTGGCCTAGCAGGCACTGAGCCACAGGTGACATCACAACCACAAACAGCACCCAGGCACCTAGCACTGGCCTAGCAGGCACTGAGCCACAAGTGACCTCACAACCACAAACAGCACCCAGGCACCTAGCACTGGCCTAGCAGGCACTGAGACACAAGTGACATCACAACCACAAACAGCACCCAGGCACCTAGCACTGGCCTAGCAGGTACTGAGACACAAGTAACATCACAACCACAAACAGCAGCCATGGGCCTAGCACTGGCCTAGCAGGCACTGAGCCACAAGTGACATCACAACCACAAACAGCACCCAGGCACCTAGCACTGGCCTAGCAGGCACTGAGACACAAGTGACATCACAACCACAAACAGCACCCAGGCACCTAGCACTGGCCTAGCAGGCACTGAGCCACAAGTGACATCACAACCACAAACAGCACCCAGGCACCTAGCACTGGCCTAGCAGGCACTGAGCCACAAGTGACATCACAACCACAAACAGCAGCCAGGCACCTAGCACTGGCCTAGCAGGCACTGAGCCACAAGTGACATCACAACCACAAACAGCAGCCAGGCACCTAGCACTGGCCTAGCAGGCACTGAGCCACAAGTGACATCACAACCACAAACAGCACCCAGGCACCTAGCACTGGCCTAGCAGGCACTGAGCCACAAGTGACCTCACAACCACAAACAGCACCCAGGCACCTAGCACTGGCCTAGCAGGCACTGAGCCACAAGTGACCTCACAACCACAAACAGCAGCCATGGGCCTAGCACTGGCCTAGCAGGCACTGAGCCACAAGTGACATCACAACCACAAACAGCACCCAGGCACCTAGCACTGGCCTAGCAGGCACTGAGACACAAGTAACATCACAACCACAAACAGCAGCCATGGGCCTAGCACTGGCCTATCAGGCACTGAGCCACAAGGGACCTCACAACCACAAAGAGCACACAGGCACCTAGCACTGGCCTAGCAGGCACTGAGCCACAAGTGACATCACAACCACAAACAGCAGCCATGGGCCTAGCACTGGCCTAGCAGGCACTGAGCCACAAGTGACATCACAACCACAAACAGCACCCAGGCACCTAGCACTGGCCTAGCAGGCACTGAGCCACAAGGGACATCACAACCACAAACAGCACCCAGGCACCTAGCACTGGCCTAGCAGGCACTGAGCCACAAGTGACATCACAACCACAAACAGCACCCAGGCACCTAGCACTGGCCTAGCAGGCACTGAGCCACAAGTGACCTCACAACCACAAACAGCACCCAGGCACCTAGCACTGGCCTAGCAGGCACTGAGCCACAAGGGACCTCACAACCACAAACAGCACCCAGGCACCTAGCACTGGCCTAGCAGGCACTGAGACACAAGTGACATCACAACCACAAACAGCACCCAGGCACCTAGCACTGGCCTAGCAGGCACTGAGCCACAAGTGACATCACAACCACAAACAGCAGCCATGGGCCTAGCACTGGCCTAGCAGGCACTGAGCCACAAGTGACATCACAACCACAAACAGCACCCAGGCACCTAGCACTGGCCTAGCAGGCACTGAGCCACAAGTGACATCACAACCACAAACAGCACCCAGGCACCTAGCACTGGCCTAGCAGGCACTGAGCCACAAGTGACATCACAACCACAAACAGCACCCAGGCACCTAGCACTGGCCTAGCAGGCACTGAGCCACAAGTGACATCACAACCACAAACAGCACCCAGGCACCTAGCACTGCCCTAGCAGGCACTGAGCCACAAGTGACATCACAACCACAAACAGCAGCCATGGGCCTAGCACTGGCCTACCAGGCACTGAGCCACAAGTGACATCACAACCACAAACAGCAGCCAGGCACCTAGCACTGGCCTAGCAGGCACTGAGCCACAAGTGACCTCACAACCACAAACAGCACCCAGGCACCTAGCACTGGCCTAGCAGGCACTGAGACACAAGTGACATCACAACCACAAACAGCACCCAGGCACCTAGCACTGGCCTAGCAGGCACTGAGCCACAAGTGACATCACAACCACAAACAGCACCCAGGCACCTAGCACTGGCCTAGCAGGCACTGAGCCACAAGTGACCTCACAACCACAAACAGCAGCCAGGCACCTAGCACTGGCCTAGCAGGCACTGAGCCACAAGTGACATCACAACCACAAACAGCACCCAGGCACCTAGCACTGGCCTAGCAGGCACTGAGCCACAAGTGACATCACAACCACAAACAGCAGCCATGGGCCTAGCACTGGCCTAGCAGGCACTGAGCCACAAGTGACATCACAACCACAAACAGCAGCCAGGCACCTAGCACTGGCCTAGCAGGCACTGAGCCACAAGTGACCTCACAACCACAAACAGCACCCAGGCACCTAGCACTGGCCTAGCAGGCACTGAGCCACAAGTGACATCACAACCACAAACAGCACCCAGGCACCTAGCACTGGCCTAGCAGGCACTGAGCCACAAGTGACATCACAACCACAAACAGCACCCAGGCACCTAGCACTGGCCTAGCAGGCACTGAGCCACAAGGGACATCACAACCACAAACAGCACCCAGGCACCTAGCACTGGCCTAGCAGGCACTGAGCCACAAGTGACATCACAACCACAAACAGCACCCAGGCACCTAGCACTGGCCTAGCAGGCACTGAGCCACAAGTGACATCACAACCACAAACAGCACCCAGGCACCTAGTACTGGCCTAGCAGGCACTGAGACACAAGTGACATCACAACCACAAACAGCACCCAGGCACCTAGCACTGGCCTAGCAGGCACTGAGCCACAAGTGACATCACAACCACAAACAGCACCCAGGCACCTAGCACTGGCCTAGCAGGCACTGAGCCACAAGTGACATCACAACCACAAACAGCACCCAGGCACCTAGCACTGGCCTAGCAGGCACTGAGCCACAAGTGACATCACAACCACAAACAGCACCCAGGCACCTAGCACTGGCCTAGCAGGCACTGAGCCACAAGTGACATCACAACCACAAACAGCACCCAGGCACCTAGCACTGGCCTAGCAGGCACTGAGCCACAAGTGACATCACAACCACAAACAGCACCCAGGCACCTAGCACTGGCCTAGCAGGCACTGAGCCACAAGTGACATCACAACCACAAACAGCACCCAGGCACCTAGCACTGGCCTAGCAGGCACTGAGCCACAAGTGACCTCACAACCACAAACAGCACCCAGGCACCTAGCACTGGCCTAGCAGGCACTGAGCCACAAGTGACATCACAACCACAAACAGCAGCCAGGCACCTAGCACTGGCCTAGCAGGCACTGAGCCACAGGTGACATCACAACCACAAACAGCACCCAGGCACCTAGCACTGGCCTAGCAGGCACTGAGCCACAAGTGACCTCACAACCACAAACAGCACCCAGGCACCTAGCACTGGCCTAGCAGGCACTGAGACACAAGTGACATCACAACCACAAACAGCACCCAGGCACCTAGCACTGGCCTAGCAGGTACTGAGACACAAGTAACATCACAACCACAAACAGCAGCCATGGGCCTAGCACTGGCCTAGCAGGCACTGAGCCACAAGTGACATCACAACCACAAACAGCACCCAGGCACCTAGCACTGGCCTAGCAGGCACTGAGACACAAGTGACATCACAACCACAAACAGCACCCAGGCACCTAGCACTGGCCTAGCAGGCACTGAGCCACAAGTGACATCACAACCACAAACAGCACCCAGGCACCTAGCACTGGCCTAGCAGGCACTGAGCCACAAGTGACATCACAACCACAAACAGCACCCAGGCACCTAGCACTGGCCTAGCAGGCACTGAGCCACAAGTGACCTCACAACCACAAACAGCAGCCAGGCACCTAGCACTGGCCTAGCAGGCACTGAGCCACAAGTGACATCACAACCACAAACAGCACCCAGGCACCTAGCACTGGCCTAGCAGGCACTGAGCCACAAGTGACATCACAACCACAAACAGCACCCAGGCACCTAGCACTGGCCTAGCAGGCACTGAGCCACAAGTGACATCACAACCACAAACAGCAGCCAGGCACCTAGCACTGGCCTAGCAGGCACTGAGCCACAAGTGACCTCACAACCACAAACAGCACCCAGGCACCTAGCACTGGCCTAGCAGGCACTGAGCCACAAGTGACATCACAACCACAAACAGCACCCAGGCACCTAGCACTGGCCTAGCAGGCACTGAGCCACAAGTGACATCACAACCACAAACAGCACCCAGGCACCTAGCACTGGCCTAGCAGGCACTGAGCCACAAGTGACATCACAACCACAAACAGCACCCAGGCACCTAGCACTGGCCTAGCAGGCACTGAGCCACAAGTGACCTCACAACCACAAACAGCAGCCAGGCACCTAGCACTGGCCTAGCAGGCACTGAGCCACAAGTGACATCACAACCACAAACAGCACCCAGGCACCTAGCACTGGCCTAGCAGGCACTGAGCCACAAGTGACCTCACAACCACAAACAGCAGCCATGGGCCTAGCACTGGCCTAGCAGGCACTGAGCCACAAGTGACATCACAACCACAAACAGCAGCCAGGCACCTAGCACTGGCCTAGCAGGCACTGAGCCACAAGTGACCTCACAACCACAAACAGCACCCAGGCACCTAGCACTGGCCTAGCAGGCACTGAGCCACAAGTGACATCACAACCACAAACAGCACCCAGGCACCTAGCACTGGCCTAGCAGGCACTGAGCCACAAGTGACATCACAACCACAAACAGCACCCAGGCACCTAGCACTGGCCTAGCAGGCACTGAGCCACAAGGGACCTCACAACCACAAACAGCACCCAGGCACCTAGCACTGGCCTAGCAGGCACTGAGCCACAAGGGACCTCACAACCACAAACAGCACCCAGGCACCTAGCACTGGCCTAGCAGGCACTGAGCCACAAGTGACCTCACAACCACAAACAGCACCCAGGCACCTAGCACTGGCCTAGCAGGCACTGAGACACAAGTGACATCACAACCACAAACAGCAGCCAGGCACCTAGCACTGGCCTAGCAGGCACTGAGCCACAAGTGACATCACAACCACAAACAGCACCCAGGCACCTAGCACTGGCCTAGCAGGCACTGAGCCACGAGTGACATCACAACCACAAACAGCACCCAGGCACCTAGCACTGGCCTAGCAGGCACTGAGCCACAAGTGACATCACAACCACAAACAGCAGCCAGGCACCTAGTACTGGCCTAGCAGGCACTGAGACACAAGTGACATCACAACCACAAACAGCACCCAGGCACCTAGCACTGGCCTAGCAGGCACTGAGCCACAAGTGACATCACAACCACAAACAGCACCCAGGCACCTAGCACTGGCCTAGCAGGCACTGAGCCACGAGTGACATCACAACCACAAACAGCACCCAGGCACCTAGCACTGGCCTAGCAGGCACTGAGCCACAAGGGACATCACAACCACAAACAGCACCCAGGCACCTAGCACTGGCCTAGCAGGCACTGAGCCACAAGTGACATCACAACCACAAACAGCACCCAGGCACCTAGCACTGGCCTAGCAGGCACTGAGCCACAAGTGACATCACAACCACAAACAGCACCCAGGCACCTAGCACTGGCCTAGCAGGCACTGAGCCACAAGTGACCTCACAACCACAAACAGAACCCAGGCACCTAGCACTGGCCTAGCAGGCACTGAGCCACAAGTGACATCACAACCACAAACAGCAGCCAGGCACCTAGCACTGGCCTAGCAGGCACTGAGCCACAGGTGACATCACAACCACAAACAGCACCCAGGCACCTAGCACTGGCCTAGCAGGCACTGAGCCACAAGTGACCTCACAACCACAAACAGCACCCAGGCACCTAGCACTGGCCTAGCAGGCACTGAGACACAAGTGACATCACAACCACAAACAGCACCCAGGCACCTAGCACTGGCCTAGCAGGTACTGAGACACAAGTAACATCACAACCACAAACAGCAGCCATGGGCCTAGCACTGGCCTAGCAGGCACTGAGCCACAAGTGACATCACAACCACAAACAGCACCCAGGCACCTAGCACTGGCCTAGCAGGCACTGAGACACAAGTGACATCACAACCACAAACAGCACCCAGGCACCTAGCACTGGCCTAGCAGGCACTGAGCCACAAGTGACATCACAACCACAAACAGCACCCAGGCACCTAGCACTGGCCTAGCAGGCACTGAGCCACAAGTGA
Organism: Apteryx mantelli; assembly: GCF_036417845.1. NCBI lineage: Eukaryota > Metazoa > Chordata > Aves > Apterygiformes > Apterygidae > Apteryx > Apteryx mantelli. The sequence goes on along the minus strand of NW_027118650.1, from coordinate 31,003 downwards.
CATCACAACCACAAACAGCAGCCAGGCACCTAGCACTGGCCTAGCAGGCACTGAGCCACAAGTGACATCACAACCACAAACAGCAGCCAGGCACCTAGCACTGGCCTAGCAGGCACTGAGCCACAAGTGACATCACAACCACAAACAGCACCCAGGCACCTAGCACTGGCCTAGCAGGCACTGAGCCACAAGTGACCTCACAACCACAAACAGCACCCAGGCACCTAGCACTGGCCTAGCAGGCACTGAGCCACAAGTGACCTCACAACCACAAACAGCAGCCATGGGCCTAGCACTGGCCTAGCAGGCACTGAGCCACAAGTGACATCACAACCACAAACAGCACCCAGGCACCTAGCACTGGCCTAGCAGGCACTGAGACACAAGTAACATCACAACCACAAACAGCAGCCATGGGCCTAGCACTGGCCTATCAGGCACTGAGCCACAAGGGACCTCACAACCACAAAGAGCACACAGGCACCTAGCACTGGCCTAGCAGGCACTGAGCCACAAGTGACATCACAACCACAAACAGCAGCCATGGGCCTAGCACTGGCCTAGCAGGCACTGAGCCACAAGTGACATCACAACCACAAACAGCACCCAGGCACCTAGCACTGGCCTAGCAGGCACTGAGCCACAAGGGACATCACAACCACAAACAGCACCCAGGCACCTAGCACTGGCCTAGCAGGCACTGAGCCACAAGTGACATCACAACCACAAACAGCACCCAGGCACCTAGCACTGGCCTAGCAGGCACTGAGCCACAAGTGACCTCACAACCACAAACAGCACCCAGGCACCTAGCACTGGCCTAGCAGGCACTGAGCCACAAGGGACCTCACAACCACAAACAGCACCCAGGCACCTAGCACTGGCCTAGCAGGCACTGAGACACAAGTGACATCACAACCACAAACAGCACCCAGGCACCTAGCACTGGCCTAGCAGGCACTGAGCCACAAGTGACATCACAACCACAAACAGCAGCCATGGGCCTAGCACTGGCCTAGCAGGCACTGAGCCACAAGTGACATCACAACCACAAACAGCACCCAGGCACCTAGCACTGGCCTAGCAGGCACTGAGCCACAAGTGACATCACAACCACAAACAGCACCCAGGCACCTAGCACTGGCCTAGCAGGCACTGAGCCACAAGTGACATCACAACCACAAACAGCACCCAGGCACCTAGCACTGGCCTAGCAGGCACTGAGCCACAAGTGACATCACAACCACAAACAGCACCCAGGCACCTAGCACTGCCCTAGCAGGCACTGAGCCACAAGTGACATCACAACCACAAACAGCAGCCATGGGCCTAGCACTGGCCTACCAGGCACTGAGCCACAAGTGACATCACAACCACAAACAGCAGCCAGGCACCTAGCACTGGCCTAGCAGGCACTGAGCCACAAGTGACCTCACAACCACAAACAGCACCCAGGCACCTAGCACTGGCCTAGCAGGCACTGAGACACAAGTGACATCACAACCACAAACAGCACCCAGGCACCTAGCACTGGCCTAGCAGGCACTGAGCCACAAGTGACATCACAACCACAAACAGCACCCAGGCACCTAGCACTGGCCTAGCAGGCACTGAGCCACAAGTGACCTCACAACCACAAACAGCAGCCAGGCACCTAGCACTGGCCTAGCAGGCACTGAGCCACAAGTGACATCACAACCACAAACAGCACCCAGGCACCTAGCACTGGCCTAGCAGGCACTGAGCCACAAGTGACATCACAACCACAAACAGCAGCCATGGGCCTAGCACTGGCCTAGCAGGCACTGAGCCACAAGTGACATCACAACCACAAACAGCAGCCAGGCACCTAGCACTGGCCTAGCAGGCACTGAGCCACAAGTGACCTCACAACCACAAACAGCACCCAGGCACCTAGCACTGGCCTAGCAGGCACTGAGCCACAAGTGACATCACAACCACAAACAGCACCCAGGCACCTAGCACTGGCCTAGCAGGCACTGAGCCACAAGTGACATCACAACCACAAACAGCACCCAGGCACCTAGCACTGGCCTAGCAGGCACTGAGCCACAAGGGACATCACAACCACAAACAGCACCCAGGCACCTAGCACTGGCCTAGCAGGCACTGAGCCACAAGTGACATCACAACCACAAACAGCACCCAGGCACCTAGCACTGGCCTAGCAGGCACTGAGCCACAAGTGACATCACAACCACAAACAGCACCCAGGCACCTAGTACTGGCCTAGCAGGCACTGAGACACAAGTGACATCACAACCACAAACAGCACCCAGGCACCTAGCACTGGCCTAGCAGGCACTGAGCCACAAGTGACATCACAACCACAAACAGCACCCAGGCACCTAGCACTGGCCTAGCAGGCACTGAGCCACAAGTGACATCACAACCACAAACAGCACCCAGGCACCTAGCACTGGCCTAGCAGGCACTGAGCCACAAGTGACATCACAACCACAAACAGCACCCAGGCACCTAGCACTGGCCTAGCAGGCACTGAGCCACAAGTGACATCACAACCACAAACAGCACCCAGGCACCTAGCACTGGCCTAGCAGGCACTGAGCCACAAGTGACATCACAACCACAAACAGCACCCAGGCACCTAGCACTGGCCTAGCAGGCACTGAGCCACAAGTGACATCACAACCACAAACAGCACCCAGGCACCTAGCACTGGCCTAGCAGGCACTGAGCCACAAGTGACCTCACAACCACAAACAGCACCCAGGCACCTAGCACTGGCCTAGCAGGCACTGAGCCACAAGTGACATCACAACCACAAACAGCAGCCAGGCACCTAGCACTGGCCTAGCAGGCACTGAGCCACAGGTGACATCACAACCACAAACAGCACCCAGGCACCTAGCACTGGCCTAGCAGGCACTGAGCCACAAGTGACCTCACAACCACAAACAGCACCCAGGCACCTAGCACTGGCCTAGCAGGCACTGAGACACAAGTGACATCACAACCACAAACAGCACCCAGGCACCTAGCACTGGCCTAGCAGGTACTGAGACACAAGTAACATCACAACCACAAACAGCAGCCATGGGCCTAGCACTGGCCTAGCAGGCACTGAGCCACAAGTGACATCACAACCACAAACAGCACCCAGGCACCTAGCACTGGCCTAGCAGGCACTGAGACACAAGTGACATCACAACCACAAACAGCACCCAGGCACCTAGCACTGGCCTAGCAGGCACTGAGCCACAAGTGACATCACAACCACAAACAGCACCCAGGCACCTAGCACTGGCCTAGCAGGCACTGAGCCACAAGTGACATCACAACCACAAACAGCAGCCAGGCACCTAGCACTGGCCTAGCAGGCACTGAGCCACAAGTGACATCACAACCACAAACAGCAGCCATGGGCCTAGCACTGGCCTAGCAGGCACTGAGCCACAAGTGACATCACAACCACAAACAGCAGCCATGGGCCTAGCACTGGCCTAGCAGGCACTGAGCCACAAGTGACATCACAACCACAAACAGCACCCAGGCACCTAGCACTGGCCTAGCAGGCACTGAGCCACAAGTGACATCACAACCACAAACAGCACCCAGGCACCTAGCACTGGCCTAGCAGGCACTGAGCCACAAGTGACCTCACAACCACAAACAGCACCCAGGCACCTAGCACTGGCCTAGCAGGCACTGAGCCACAAGTGACCTCACAACCACAAACAGCACCCAGGCACCTAGCACTGGCCTAGCAGGCACTGAGCCACAAGTGACATCACAACCACAAACAGCACCCAGGCACCTAGCACTGGCCTAGCAGGCACTGAGACACAAGTAACATCACAACCACAAACAGCAGCCATGGGCCTAGCACTGGCCTATCAGGCACTGAGCCACAAGGGACCTCACAACCACAAAGAGCACACAGGCACCTAGCACTGGCCTAGCAGGCACTGAGCCACAAGTGACATCACAACCACAAACAGCAGCCATGGGCCTAGCACTGGCCTAGCAGGCACTGAGCCACAAGTGACATCACAACCACAAACAGCACCCAGGCACCTAGCACTGGCCTAGCAGGCACTGAGCCACAAGGGACATCACAACCACAAACAGCACCCAGGCACCTAGCACTGGCCTAGCAGGCACTGAGCCACAAGTGACATCACAACCACAAACAGCACCCAGGCACCTAGCACTGGCCTAGCAGGCACTGAGCCACAAGTGACCTCACAACCACAAACAGCACCCAGGCACCTAGCACTGGCCTAGCAGGCACTGAGCCACAAGGGACCTCACAACCACAAACAGCACCCAGGCACCTAGCACTGGCCTAGCAGGCACTGAGACACAAGTGACATCACAACCACAAACAGCACCCAGGCACCTAGCACTGGCCTAGCAGGCACTGAACCACAAGTGACATCACAACCACAAACAGCACCCAGGCACCTAGCACTGGCCTAGCAGGCACTGAGCCACAAGTGACCTCACAACCACAAACAGCACCCAGGCACCTAGCACTGGCCTAGCAGGCACTGAGCCACAAGTGACATCACAACCACATACAGCAGCCAGGCACCTAGCACTGGCCTAGCAGGCACTGAGCCACAAGTGACATCACAACCACAAACAGCACCCAGGCACCTAGCACTGGCCTAGCAGGCACTGAGCCACAAGTGACATCACAACCACAAACAGCACCCAGGCACCTAGCACTGGCCTAGCAGGCACTGAGCCACAAGTGACCTCACAACCACAAACAGCACCCAGGCACCTAGCACTGGCCTAGCAGGCACTGAGCCACAAGTGACATCACAACCACAAACAGCACCCAGGCACCTAGCACTGGCCTAGCAGGCACTGAGCCACAAGTGACCTCACAACCACAAACAGAACCCAGGCACCTAGCACTGGCCTAGCAGGCACTGAGACACAAGTGACATCACAACCACAAACAGCAGCCATGGGCCTAGCACTGGCCTAGCAGGCACTGAGCCACAAGTGACATCACAACCACAAACAGCACCCAGGCACCTAGCACTGGCCTACCAGGCACTGAGCCACAAGTGACATCACAACCACAAACAGCACCCAGGCACCTAGCACTGGCCTAGCAGGCACTGAGCCACAAGTGACCTCACAACCACAAACAGCACCCAGGCACCTAGCACTGGCCTAGCAGGCACTGAGCCACAAGTGACCTCACAACCACAAACAGCACCCAGGCACCTAGCACTGGCCTAGCAGGCACTGAGCCACAAGTGACATCACAACCACAAACAGCACCCAGGCACCTAGCACTGGCCTAGCAGGCACTGAGCCACAAGTGACATCACAACCACAAACAGCAGCCAGGCACCTAGCACTGGCCTAGCAGGCACTGAGCCACAAGTGACATCACAACCACAAACAGCACCCAGGCACCTAGCACTGGCCTAGCAGGCACTGAGCTACAAGGGACATCACAACCACAAACAGCACCCAGGCACCTAGCACTGGCCTAGCAGGCACTGAGCCACAAGTGACATCACAACCACAAACAGCACCCAGGCACCTAGCACTGGCCTAGCAGGCACTGAGCCACAAGTGACCTCACAACCACAAACAGCACCCAGGCACCTAGCACTGGCCTAGCAGGCACTGAGCCACAAGGGACCTCACAACCACAAACAGCACCCAGGCACCTAGCACTGGCCTAGCAGGCACTGAGCCACAAGTGACATCACAACCACAAACAGCACCCAGGCACCTAGCACTGGCCTAGCAGGCACTGAGCCACAAGTGACATCACAACCACAAACAGCACCCAGGCACCTAGCACTGGCCTAGCAGGCACTGAGCCACAAGTGACATCACAACCACAAACAGCACCCAGGCACCTAGCACTGGCCTAGCAGGCACTGAGCCACAAGTGACCTCACAACCACAAACAGAACCCAGGCACCTAGCACTGGCCTAGCAGGCACTGAGACACAAGTGACATCACAACCACAAACAGCAGCCATGGGCCTAGCACTGGCCTAGCAGGCACTGAGCCACAAGTGACATCACAACCACAAACAGCAGCCATGGGCCTAGCACTGGCCTACCAGGCACTGAGCCACAAGTGACATCACAAACACAAACAGCAGCCAGGCACCTAGCACTGGCCTAGCAGGCACTGAGCCACAAGTGACCTCACAACCACAAACAGCACCCAGGCACCTAGCACTGGCCTAGCAGGCACTGAGCCACAAGTGACCTCACAACCACAAACAGCACCCAGGCACCTAGCACTGGCCTAGCAGGCACTGAGCCACAAGTGACATCACAACCACAAACAGCACCCAGGCACCTAGCACTGGCCTAGCAGGCACTGAGACACAAGTGACCTCACAACCACAAACAGCACCCAGGCACCTAGCACTGGCCTAGCAGGCACTGAGCCACAAGTGACATCACAACCACAAACAGCAGCCAGGCACCTAGCACTGGCCTAGCAGGCACTGAGCCACAAGTGACCTCACAACCACAAACAGAACCCAGGCACCTAGCACTGGCCTAGCAGGCACTGAGCCACAAGTGACATCACAACCACAAACAGCACCCAGGCACCTAGCACTGGCCTAGCAGGCACTGAGCCACAAGTGACATCACAACCACAAACAGCAGCCATGGGCCTAGCACTGGCCTAGCAGGCACTGAGACACAAGTGACATCACAACCACAAACAGAACCCAGGCACCTAGCACTGGCCTAGCAGGCACTGAGCCACAAGTGACATCACAACCACAAACAGCACCCAGGCACCTAGCACTGGCCTAGCAGGCACTGAGCCACAAGGGACCTCACAACCACAAACAGCAGCCAGGCACCTAGCACTGGCCTAGCAGGCACTGAGCCACAAGTGACCTCACAACCACAAACAGCACCCAGGCACCTAGCACTGGCCTAGCAGGCACTGAGCCACAAGTGACATCACAACCACAAACAGCACCCAGGCACCTAGCACTGGCCTAGCAGGCACTGAGCCACAAGTGACATCACAACCACAAACAGCAGCCAGGCACCTAGCACTGGCCTAGCAGGCACTGAGCCACAAGTGACATCACAACCACAAACAGCACCCAGGCACCTAGCACTGGCCTAGCAGGCACTGAGCCACAAGGGACCTCACAACCACAAACAGCACCCAGGCACCTAGCACTGGCCTAGCAGGCACTGAGCCACAAGGGACATCACAACCACAAACAGCACCCAGGCACCTAGCACTGGCCTAGCAGGCACTGAGCCACAAGTGACATCACAACCACAAACAGCAGCCATGGGCCTAGCACTGGCCTAGCAGGCACTGAGCCACAAGTGACATCACAACCACAAACAGCAGCCATGGGCCTAGCACTGGCCTAGCAGGCACTGAGCCACAAGTGACATCACAACCACAAACAGCACCCAGGCGCCTAGCACTGGCCTAGCAGGCACTGAGCCACAAGGGACCTCACAACCACAAACAGCACCCAGGCACCTAGCACTGGCCTAGCAGGCACTGAGCCACAAGTGACCTCACAACCACAAACAGCACCCAGGCACCTAGCACTGGCCTAGCAGGCACTGAGCCACAAGTGACATCACAACCACAAACAGCACCCAGGCACCTAGCACTGGCCTAGCAGGCACTGAGGCACAAGTGACCTCACAACCACAAACAGAACCCAGGCACCTAGCACTGGCCTAGCAGGCACTGAGACACAAGTGACATCACAACCACAAACAGCAGCCATGGGCCTAGCACTGGCCTAGCAGGCACTGAGCCACAAGTGACCTCACAACCACAAACAGCACCCAGGCACCTAGCACTGGCCTAGCAGGCACTGAGCCACAAGTGACATCACAACCACAAACAGCACCCAGGCACCTAGCACTGGCCTAGCAGGCACTGAGCCACAAGGGACCTCACAACCACAAACAGCACCCAGGCACCTAGCACTGGCCTAGCAGGCACTGAGCCACAAGTGACATCACAACCACAAACAGCACCCAGGCACCTAGCACTGGCCTAGCAGGCACTGAGCCACAAGTGACATCACAACCACAAACAGCACCCAGGCACCTAGCACTGGCCTAGCAGGCACTGAGCCACAAGTGACATCACAACCACAAACAGCACCCAGGCACCTAGCACTGGCCTAGCAGGCACTGAGCCACAAGTGACATCACAACCACAAACAGCACCCAGGCACCTAGCACTGGCCTAGCAGGCACTGAGCCACAAGTGACATCACAACCACAAACAGCACCCAGGCACCTAGCACTGGCCTAGCAGGCACTGAGCCACAAGTGACCTCACAACCACAAACAGCACCCAGGCACCTAGCACTGGCCTAGCAGGCACTGAGCCACAAGTGACCTCACAACCACAAACAGCACCCAGGCACCTAGCACTGGCCTAGCAGGCACTGAGCCACAAGTGACATCACAACCACAAACAGCACCCAGGCACCTAGCACTGGCCTAGCAGGCACTGAGCCACAAGGGACCTCACAACCACAAACAGCACCCAGGCACCTAGCACTGGCCTAGCAGGCACTGAGCCACAAGTGACATCACAACCACAAACAGCAGCCAGGCACCTAGCACTGGCCTAGCAGGCACTGAGCCACAAGTGACATCACAACCACAAACAGCAGCCAGGCACCTAGCACTGGCCTAGCAGGCACTGAGCCACAAGTGACATCACAACCACAAACAGCACCCAGGCACCTAGCACTGGCCTAGCAGGCACTGAGCCACAAGTGACATCACAACCACAAACAGCACCCAGGCACCTAGCACTGGCCTAGCAGGCACTGAGCCACAAGTGACATCACAACCACAAACAGCACCCAGGCACCTAGCACTGGCCTAGCAGGCACTGAGCCACAAGTGACCTCACAACCACAAACAGCAGCCATGGGCCTAGCACTGGCCTAGCAGGCACTGAGCCACAAGTGACATCACAACCACAAACTGCAGCCATGGGCCTAGCACTGGCCTAGCAGGCACTGAGCCACAAGTGACATCACAACCACAAACAGCACCCAGGCGCCTAGCACTGGCCTAGCAGGCACTGAGCCACAAGTGACATCACAACCACAAACAGCAGCCATGGGCCTAGCACTGGCCTAGCAGGCACTGAGCCACAAGTGACATCACAACCACAAACAGCAGCCATGGGCCTAGCACTGGCCTAGCAGGCACTGAGCCACAAGTGACATCACAACCACAAACAGCAGCCATGGGCCTAGCACTGGCCTAGCAGGCACTGAGCCACAAGTGACATCACAACCACAAACAGCACCCAGGCACCTAGCACTGGCCTAGCAGGCACTGAGCCACAAGGGACCTCACAACCACAAACAGCACCCAGGCACCTAGCACTGGCCTAGCAGGCACTGAGCCACAAGTGACATCACAACCACAAACAGCACCCAGGCACCTAGCACTGGCCTAGCAGGCACTGAGCCACAAGTGACATCACAACCACAAACAGCACCCAGGCACCTAGCACTGGCCTAGCAGGCACTGAGCCACAAGTGACATCACAACCACAAACAGCACCCAGGCACCTAGCACTGGCCTAGCAGGCACTGAGCCACAAGTGACATCACAACCACAAACAGCACCCAGGCACCTAGCACTGGCCTAGCAGGCACTGAGCCACAAGTGACCTCACAACCACAAACAGCACCCAGGCACCTAGCACTGGCCTAGCAGGCACTGAGCCACAAGTGACCTCACAACCACAAACAGCACCCAGGCACCTAGCACTGGCCTAGCAGGCACTGAGCCACAAGTGACCTCACAACCACAAACAGCACCCAGGCACCTAGCACTGGCCTAGCAGGCACTGAGCCACAAGTGACCTCACAACCACAAACAGCACCCAGGCACCTAGCACTGGCCTAGCAGGCACTGAGCCACAAGTGACATCACAACCACAAACAGCACCCAGGCACCTAGCACTGGCCTAGCAGGCACTGAGCCACAAGTGACATCACAACCACAAACAGCACCCAGGCACCTAGCACTGGCCTAGCAGGCACTGAGCCACAAGTGACCTCACAACCACAAACAGCACCCAGGCACCTAGCACTGGCCTAGCAGGCACTGAGCCACAAGTGACATCACAACCACAAACAGCAGCCATGGGTCTAGCACTGGCCTAGCAGGCACTGAGCCACAAGTGACCTCACAACCACAAACAGCACCCAGGCACCTAGCACTGGCCTAGCAGGCACTGAGCCACAAGTGACATCACAACCACAAACAGAACCCAGGCACCTAGCACTGACCTAGCAGGCACTGAGCCACAAGTAACATCACAACCACAAACAGCAGCCATGGGCCTAGCACTGGCCTAGCAGGCACTGAGCCACAAGTGACATCACAACCACAAACAGCACCCAGGCACCTAGCACTGGCCTAGCAGGCACTGAGCCACAAGGGACCTCACAACCACAAACAGCAGCCATGGGCCTAGCACTGGCCTAGCAGGCACTGAGCCACAAGTGACATCACAACCACAAACAGCACCCAGGCACCTAGCACTGGCCTAGCAGGCACTGAGCCACAAGTGACATCACAACCACAAACAGCACCCAGGCACCTAGCACTGGCCTAGCAGGCACTGAGCCACAAGGGACCTCACAACCACAAACAGCACCCAGGCACCTAGCACTGGCCTAGCAGGCACTGAGCCACAAGTGACATCACAACCACAAACAGCACCCAGGCACCTAGCACTGGCCTAGCAGGCACTGAGCCACAAGGGACATCACAACCACAAACAGCACCCAGGCACCTAGCACTGGCCTAGCAGGCACTGAGCCACAAGTGACATCACAACCACAAACAGCACCCAGGCACCTAGCACTGGCCTAGCAGGCACTGAGCCACAAGTGACATCACAACCACAAACAGCACCCAGGCACCTAGCACTGGCCTAGCAGGCACTGAGCCACAAGTGACATCACAACCACAAACAGCAGCCAGGCACCTAGCACTGGCCTAGCAGGCACTGAGCCACAAGTGACATCACAACCACAAACAGCACCCAGGCACCTAGCACTGGCCTAGCAGGCACTGAGCCACAAGTGACATCACAACCACAAACAGCACCCAGGCACCTAGCACTGGCCTAGCAGGCACTGAGCCACAAGTGACATCACAACCACAAACAGCACCCAGGCACCTAGCACTGGCCTAGCAGGCACTGAGCCACAAGGGACCTCACAACCACAAACAGCACCCAGGCACCTAGCACTGGCCTAGCAGGCACTGAGCCACAAGTGACATCACAACCACAAACAGCACCCAGGCACCTAGCACTGGCCTAGCAGGCACTGAGCCACAAGTGACCTCACAACCACAAACAGCACCCAGGCACCTAGCACTGGCCTAGCAGGCACTGAGCCACAAGGGACCTCACAACCACAAACAGCACCCAGGCACCTAGCACTGGCCTAGCAGGCACTGAGACACAAGTGACATCACAACCACAAACAGCACCCAGGCACCTAGCACTGGCCTAGCAGGCACTGAGCCACAAGTGACATCACAACCACAAACAGCACCCAGGCACCTAGCACTGGCCTAGCAGGCACTGAGCCACAAGTGACCTCACAACCACAAACAGCACCCAGGCACCTAGCACTGGCCTAGCAGGCACTGAGCCACAAGTGACATCACAACCACAAACAGCACCCAGGCACCTAGCACTGGCCTAGCAGGCACTGAGCCACAGGTGACATCACAACCACAAACAGCACCCAGGCACCTAGCACTGGCCTAGCAGGCACTGAGCCACAAGTGACATCACAACCACAAACAGCACCCAGGCACCTAGCACTGGCCTAGCAGGCACTGAGCCACAGGTGACATCACAACCACAAACAGCACCCAGGCACCTAGCACTGGCCTAGCAGGCACTGAGCCACAAGTGACATCACAACCACAAACAGCACCCAGGCACCTAGCACTGGCCTAGCAGGCACTGAGCCACAAGTGACATCACAACCACAAACAGCACCCAGGCACCTAGCACTGGCCTAGCAGGCACTGAGCCACAAGGGACCTCACAACCACAAACAGCACCCAGGCACCTAGCACTGGCCTAGCAGGCACTGAGCCACAAGTGACATCACAACCACAAACAGCACCCAGGCACCTAGCACTGGCCTAGCAGGCACTGAGCCACAAGTGACCTCACAACCACAAACAGCACCCAGGCACCTAGCACTGGCCTAGCAGGCACTGAGCCACAAGGGACCTCACAACCACAAACAGCACCCAGGCACCTAGCACTGGCCTAGCAGGCACTGAGACACAAGTGACATCACAACCACAAACAGCACCCAGGCACCTAGCACTGGCCTAGCAGGCACTGAGCCACAAGTGACATCACAACCACAAACAGCAGCCATGGGTCTAGCACTGGCCTAGCAGGCACTGAGCCACAAGTGACCTCACAACCACAAACAGCACCCAGGCACCTAGCACTGGCCTAGCAGGCACTGAGCCACAAGTGACATCACAACCACAAACAGAACCCAGGCACCTAGCACTGACCTAGCAGGCACTGAGCCACAAGTAACATCACAACCACAAACAGCAGCCATGGGCCTAGCACTGGCCTAGCAGGCACTGAGCCACAAGTGACATCACAACCACAAACAGCACCCAGGCACCTAGCACTGGCCTAGCAGGCACTGAGCCACAAGGGACCTCACAACCACAAACAGCAGCCATGGGCCTAGCACTGGCCTAGCAGGCACTGAGCCACAAGTGACATCACAACCACAAACAGCACCCAGGCACCTAGCACTGGCCTAGCAGGCACTGAGCCACAAGTGACATCACAACCACAAACAGCACCCAGGCACCTAGCACTGGCCTAGCAGGCACTGAGCCACAAGGGACATCACAACCACAAACAGCACCCAGGCACCTAGCACTGGCCTAGCAGGCACTGAGCCACAAGTGACATCACAACCACAAACAGCACCCAGGCACCTAGCACTGGCCTAGCAGGCACTGAGCCACAAGTGACATCACAACCACAAACAGCACCCAGGCACCTAGCACTGGCCTAGCAGGCACTGAGCCACAAGTGACATCACAACCACAAACAGCACCCAGGCACCTAGCACTGGCCTAGCAGGCACTGAGCCACAAGTGACATCACAACCACAAACAGCACCCAGGCACCTAGCACTGGCCTAGCAGGCACTGAGCCACAAGTGACATCACAACCACAAACAGCAGCCAGGCACCTAGCACTGGCCTAGCAGGCACTGAGCCACAAGTGACATCACAACCACAAACAGCACCCAGGCACCTAGCACTGGCCTAGCAGGCACTGAGCCACAAGTGACATCACAACCACAAACAGCACCCAGGCACCTAGCACTGGCCTAGCAGGCACTGAGCCACAAGTGACATCACAACCACAAACAGCACCCAGGCACCTAGCACTGGCCTAGCAGGCACTGAGCCACAAGGGACCTCACAACCACAAACAGCACCCAGGCACCTAGCACTGGCCTAGCAGGCACTGAGCCACAAGTGACATCACAACCACAAACAGCACCCAGGCACCTAGCACTGGCCTAGCAGGCACTGAGCCACAAGTGACCTCACAACCACAAACAGCACCCAGGCACCTAGCACTGGCCTAGCAGGCACTGAGCCACAAGGGACCTCACAACCACAAACAGCACCCAGGCACCTAGCACTGGCCTAGCAGGCACTGAGACACAAGTGACATCACAACCACAAACAGCACCCAGGCACCTAGCACTGGCCTAGCAGGCACTGAGCCACAAGTGACATCACAACCACAAACAGCACCCAGGCACCTAGCACTGGCCTAGCAGGCACTGAGCCACAAGTGACCTCACAACCACAAACAGCACCCAGGCACCTAGCACTGGCCTAGCAGGCACTGAGCCACAAGTGACATCACAACCACAAACAGCACCCAGGCACCTAGCACTGGCCTAGCAGGCACTGAGCCACAGGTGACATCACAACCACAAACAGCACCCAGGCACCTAGCACTGGCCTAGCAGGCACTGAGCCACAAGTGACATCACAACCACAAACAGCACCCAGGCACCTAGCACTGGCCTAGCAGGCACTGAGCCACAGGTGACATCACAACCACAAACAGCACCCAGGCACCTAGCACTGGCCTAGCAGGCACTGAGCCACAAGTGACATCACAACCACAAACAGCACCCAGGCACCTAGCACTGGCCTAGCAGGCACTGAGCCACAAGTGACATCACAACCACAAACAGCACCCAGGCACCTAGCACTGGCCTAGCAGGCACTGAGCCACAAGGGACCTCACAACCACAAACAGCACCCAGGCACCTAGCACTGGCCTAGCAGGCACTGAGCCACAAGTGACATCACAACCACAAACAGCACCCAGGCACCTAGCACTGGCCTAGCAGGCACTGAGCCACAAGTGACCTCACAACCACAAACAGCACCAGGCACCTAGCACTGGCCTAGCAGGCACTGAGCCACAAGGGACCTCACAACCACAAACAGCACCCAGGCACCTAGCACTGGCCTAGCAGGCACTGAGACACAAGTGACATCACAACCACAAACAGCACCCAGGCACCTAGCACTGGCCTAGCAGGCACTGAGCCACAAGTGACATCACAACCACAAACAGCACCCAGGCACCTAGCACTGGCCTAGCAGGCACTGAGCCACAAGTGACATCACAACCACAAACAGCACCCAGGCACCTAGCACTGGCCTAGCAGGCACTGAGCCACAAGTGACATCACAACCACAAACAGCAGCCAGGCACCTAGCACTGGCCTAGCAGGCACTGAGCCACAGGTGACATCACAACCACAAACAGCACCCAGGCACCTAGCACTGGCCTAGCAGGCACTGAGCCACAAGTGACATCACAACCACAAACAGCACCCAGGCACCTAGCACTGGCCTAGCAGGCACTGAGCCCACAGGTGACATCACAACCACAAACAGCACCCAGGCACCTAGCACTGGCCTAGCAGCACTGAGCCACAAGTGACATCACAACCACAAACAGCAGCCATGGCCTAGCACTGGCCTAGCAGGCACTGAGCCACAAGTGACCTCACAACCACAAACAGCACCAGGCACCTAGCACTGGCCTAGCAGGCACTGAGCCACAAGTGACATCACAACCACAAACAGAACCCAGGCACCTAGCACTGGCCTAGCAGGCACTGAGCCACAAGTGACCTCACAACCACAAACAGCACCCAGGCACCTAGCACTGGCCTAGCAGGCACTGAGCCACAAGTGACATCACAAACACAAACAGCACCCAGGCACTAGCACTGGCCTAGCAGGCACTGAGCCACAAGTGACCTCACAACCACAAACAGCACCCAGGCACCTAGCACTGGCCTAGCAGGCACTGAGCCACAAGTGACATCACAACCACAAACAGCAGCCAGGCACCTAGCACTGGCCTAGCAGGCACTGAGCCACAAGTGACATCACAACCACAAACAGCACCCAGGCACCTAGCACTGGCCTAGCAGGCACTGAGCACAAGTGACCTCACAACCACAAACAGCACCCAGGCACCTAGCACTGGCCTATCAGGCACTGAGCCACAAGTGACCTCACAACCACAAACAGCACCCAGGCACCTAGCACTGGCCTAGGAGGCACTGAGCCACAGGTGACATCACAACCACAAACAGCACCCAGGCACCTAGCACTGGCCTAGCAGGCACTGAGCCACAAGTGACATCACAACCACAAACAGCACCCAGGCACCTAGCACTGGCCTAGCAGGCACTGAGCCACAGGTGACATCACAACCACAAACAGCACCCAGGCACCTAGCACTGGCCTAGCAGGCACTGAGCCACAAGTGACATCACAACCACAAACAGCAGCCATGGGCCTAGCACTGGCCTAGCAGGCACTGAGCCACAAGTGACCTCACAACCACAAACAGCACCCAGGCACCTAGCACTGGCCTAGCAGGCACTGAGCCCACAAGTGACATCACAACCACAAACAGAACCCAGGCACCTAGCACTGGCCTAGCAGGCACTGAGCCACAAGTGACCTCACAACCACAAACAGCACCCAGGCACCTAGCACTGGCCTAGCAGGCACTGAGCCACAAGTGACATCACAAACACAAACAGCACCCAGGCACCTAGCACTGGCCTAGCAGGCACTGAGCCACAAGTGACCTCACAACCACAAACAGCACCCAGGCACCTAGCACTGGCCTAGCAGGCACTGAGCCACAAGTGACATCACAACCACAAACAGCACCCAGGCACCTAGCACTGGCCTAGCAGGCACTGAGCCACAAGTACATCACAACCACAAACAGCACCCAGGCACCTAGCACTGGCCTAGCAGGCACTGAGCCACAAGTGACATCACAACCACAAACAGCACCCAGGCACCTAGCACTGGCCTAGCAGGCACTGAGCCACAAGTGACATCACAACCACAAACAGAACCCAGGCACCTAGCACTGGCCTAGCAGGCACTGAGCCACAAGTGACATCACAACCACAAACAGCACCCAGGCACCTAGCACTGGCCTAGCAGGCACTGAGCCACAAGTGACCTCACAACCACAAACAGCAGCCATGGGCACCTAGCACTGGCCTAGCAGGCACTGAGCCACAAGTGGACATCACAACCACAAACAGCACCCAGGCACCTAGCACTGGCCTAGCAGGCACTGAGACACAAGTGACATCACAACCACAAACAGCAGCCATGGCCTAGCACTGGCCTAGCAGGCACTGAGCCACAAGTGACCTCACAACCACAAACAGCACCCAGGCACCTAGCACTGGCCTAGCAGGCACTGAGCCACAAGTGACATCACAACCACAAACAGCACCCAGGCACCTAGCACTGGCCTAGCAGGCACTGAGCCACAAGTGACATCACAACCACAAACAGCACCCAGGCACCTAGCACTGGCCTAGCAGGCACTGAGCCACAAGTGACATCACAACCACAAACAGCACCCAGGCACCTAGCACTGGCCTAGCAGGCACTGAGCCACAAGTGACATCACAACCACAAACAGCACCCAGGCACCTAGCACTGGCCTAGCAGGCACTGAGCCACAAGTGACATCACAACCACAAACAGCAGCCATGGGCCTAGCACTGGCCTAGCAGGCACTGAGCCACAAGTGACCTCACAACCACAAACAGCACCCAGGCACCTAGCACTGGCCTAGCAGGCACTGAGCCACAAGTGACCTCACAACCACAAACAGCACCCAGGCACCTAGCACTGGCCTAGCAGGCACTGAGCCACAAGTGACATCACAACCACAAACAGCACCCAGGCACCTAGCACTGGCCTAGCAGGCACTGAGCCACAAGGGACATCACAACCACAAACAGCAGCCCAGGGCACCTAGCACTGGCCTAGCAGGCACTGAGCCACAAGTGACATCACAACCACAAACAGCACCCAGGCACCTAGCACTGGCCTAGCAGGCACTGAGCCACAAGTGACATCACAACCACAAACAGCACCCAGGCACCTAGCACTGGCCTAGCAGGCACTGAGCCACAAGTGACATCACAACCACAAACAGCACCCAGGCACCTAGCACTGGCCTAGCAGGCACTGAGCCACAAGTGACCTCACAACCACAAACAGCACCCAGGCACCTAGCACTGGCCTAGCAGGCACTGAGCCACAAGTGACATCACAACACAAACAGCACCCAGGCACCTAGCACTGGCCTAGCAGGCACTGAGCCACAAGTGACATCACAACCACAAACAGCACCCAGGCACCTAGCACTGGCCTAGCAGGCACTGAGCCACAAGTAATCACAACCACAAACAGCAGCCATGGGCCTAGCACTGGCCTAGCAGGCACTGAGCCACAAGTGACATCACAACCACAAACAGCACCCAGGCACCTAGCACTGGCCTAGCAGGCACTGAGCCACAGTGACATCACAACCACAAACAGCAGCCAGGGCCTAGCACTGGCCTAGCAGGCACTGAGCCACAAGTGACCTCACAACCACAAACAGAACCCAGGCACCTAGCACTGGCCTAGCAGGCACTGAGCCACAAGGGACCTCACAACCACAAACAGCACCCAGGCACCTAGCACTGGCCTAGCAGGCACTGAGCCACAAGTGACCTCACAACCACAAACAGCACCCAGGCACCTAGCACTGGCCTAGCAGGCACTGAGCCACAAGTGACATCACAACCACAAACAGCACCCAGGCACCTAGCACTGGCCTAGCAGGCACTGAGCCACAAGTGACATCACAACCACAAACAGCACCCAGGCACCTAGCACTGGCCTAGCAGGCACTGAGACACAAGTGACATCACAACCACAAACAGCACCCAGGCACCTAGCACTGGCCTAGCAGGCACTGAGCCACAAGTGACATCACAACCACAAACAGCAGCCATGGGCCTAGCACTGGCCTAGCAGGCACTGAGACACAAGTGACCTCACAACCACAAACAGAACCCAGGCACCTAGCACTGGCCTAGCAGGCACTGAGCCACAAGGACCTCACAACCACAAACAGCACCCAGGCACCTAGCACTGGCCTAGCAGGCACTGAGCCACAAGTGACCTCACAACCACAAACAGCACCCAGGCACCTAGCACTGGCCTAGCAGGCACTGAGCCACAAGTGACATCACAACCACAAACAGCACCCAGGCACCTAGCACTGGCCTAGCAGGCACTGAGCCACAAGTGACATCACAACCACAAACAGCACCCAGGCACCTAGCACTGGCCTAGCAGGCACTGAGACACAAGTGACATCACAACCACAAACAGCAGCCATGGGCCTAGCACTGGCCTAGCAGGCACTGAGCCACAAGTGACATCACAACCACAAACAGCAGCCATGGGCCTAGCACTGGCCTAGCAGGCACTGAGACACAAGTGACATCACAACCACAAACAGCACCCAGGCACCTAGCACTGGCCTAGCAGGCACTGAGACACAAGTGACATCACAACCACAAACAGCAGCCATGGGCCTAGCACTGGCCTAGCAGGCACTGAGCCACAAGTGACATCACAACCACAAACAGCACCCAGGCACCTAGCACTGGCCTAGCAGGCACTGAGCCACAAGGGACCTCACAACCACAAACAGCACCCAGGCACCTAGCACTGGCCTAGCAGGCACTGAGCCACAAGTGACATCACAACCACAAACAGCACCCAGGCACCTAGCACTGGCCTAGCAGGCACTGAGCCACAAGTGACCTCACAACCACAAACAGCAGCCAGGCACCTAGCACTGGCCTAGCAGGCACTGAGCCACAAGTGACATCACAACCACAAACAGCACCCAGGCACCTAGCACTGGCCTAGCAGGCACTGAGCCACAAGTGACATCACAACCACAAACAGCACCCAGGCACCTAGCACTGGCCTAGCAGGCACTGAGCCACAAGTGACATCACAACCACAAACAGCACCCAGGCACCTAGCACTGGCCTAGCAGGCACTGAGCCACAAGTGACATCACAACCACAAACAGCACCCAGGCACCTAGCACTGGCCTAGCAGGCACTGAGCCACAAGGGACCTCACAACCACAAACAGCACCCAGGCACCTAGCACTGGCCTAGCAGGCACTGAGCCACAAGTGACATCACAACCACAAACAGCACCCAGGCACCTAGCACTGGCCTAGCAGGCACTGAGCCACAAGTGACCTCACAACCACAAACAGCACCCAGGCACCTAGCACTGGCCTAGCAGGCACTGAGCCACAAGTGACCTCACAACCACAAACAGAACCCAGGCACCTAGCACTGGCCTAGCAGGCACTGAGCCACAAGTGACCTCACAACCACAAACAGCACCCAGGCACCTAGCACTGGCCTAGCAGGCACTGAGCCACAAGTGACCTCACAACCACAAACAGCACCCAGGCACCTAGCACTGGCCTAGCAGGCACTGAGCCACAAGTGACATCACAACCACAAACAGCACCCAGGCACCTAGCACTGGCCTAGCAGGCACTGAGCCACAAGTGACATCACAACCACAAACAGCACCCAGGCACCTAGCACTGGCCTAGCAGGCACTGAGACACAAGTGACATCACAACCACAAACAGCAGCCATGGGCCTAGCACTGGCCTAGCAGGCACTGAGCCACAAGTGACATCACAACCACAAACAGCAGCCATGGGCCTAGCACTGGCCTAGCAGGCACTGAGACACAAGTGACATCACAACCACAAACAGCACCCAGGCACCTAGCACTGGCCTAGCAGGCACTGAGCCACAAGTGACATCACAACCACAAACAGAACCCAGGCACCTAGCACTGGCCTAGCAGGCACTGAGCCACAAGTAACATCACAACCACAAACAGCAGCCATGGGCCTAGCACTGGCCTAGCAGGCACTGAGCCACAAGTGACATCACAACACAAACAGCACCCAGGCACCTAGCACTGGCCTAGCAGGCACTGAGCCACAAGTGACATCACAACCACAAACAGCACCCAGGCACCTAGCACTGGCCTAGCAGGCACTGAGCCACAAGTGACATCACAACCACAAACAGCACCCAGGCACCTAGCACTGGCCTAGCAGGCACTGAGCCACAAGTGACATCACAACCACAAACAGCACCCAGGCACCTAGCACTGGCCTAGCAGGCACTGAGCCACAAGTGACCTCACAACCACAAACAGCACCCAGGCACCTAGCACTGGCCTAGCAGGCACTGAGCCACAAGGGACCTCACAACCACAAACAGCACCCAGGCACCTAGCACTGGCCTAGCAGGCACTGAGCCACAAGTGACATCACAACCACAAACAGCACCCAGGCACCTAGCACTGGCCTAGCAGGCACTGAGCCACAAGTGACATCACAACCACAAACAGCACCCAGGCACCTAGCACTGGCCTAGCAGGCACTGAGCCACAAGTGACATCACAACCACAAACAGCACCCAGGCACCTAGCACTGGCCTAGCAGGCACTGAGCCACAAGTGACATCACAACCACAAACAGCACCCAGGCACCTAGCACTGGCCTAGCAGGCACTGAGCCACAAGTGACCTCACAACCACAAACAGCACCCAGGCACCTAGCACTGGCCTAGCAGGCACTGAGCCACAAGTGACCTCACAACCACAAACAGCAGCCATGGGCCTAGCACTGGCCTAGCAGGCACTGAGCCACAAGTGACATCACAACCACAAACAGCAGCCATGGCCTAGCACTGGCCTAGCAGGCACTGAGCCACAAGTGACCTCACAACCACAAACAGCACCCAGGCACCTAGCACTGGCCTAGCAGGCACTGAGCCACAAGTGACATCACAACCACAAACAGCACCCAGGCACCTAGCACTGGCCTAGCAGGCACTGAGCCACAAGTGACCTCACAACCACAAACAGCACCCAGGCACCTAGCACTGGCCTAGCAGGCACTGAGCCACAAGTGACCTCACAACCACAAACAGCACCCAGGCACCTAGCACTGGCCTAGCAGGCACTGAGCCACAAGTGACATCACAACCACAAACAGCACCCAGGCACCTAGCACTGGCCTAGCAGGCACTGAGCCACAAGTGACATCACAACCACAAACAGCACCCAGGCACCTAGCACTGGCCTAGCAGGCACTGAGCCACAAGTGACCTCACAACCACAAACAGCACCCAGGCACCTAGCACTGCCTAGCAGGCACTGAGCCACAAGTGACATCACAACCACAAACAGCACCCAGGCACCTAGCACTGGCCTAGCAGGCACTGAGCCACAAGTGACATCACAACCACAAACAGCACCCAGGCACCTAGCACTGGCCTAGCAGGCACTGAGCCACAGGTGACATCACAACCACAAACAGCACCCAGGCACCTAGCACTGGCCTAGCAGGCACTGAGCCACAAGTGACATCACAACCACAAACAGCACCCAGGCACTAGCACTGGCCTAGCAGGCACTGAGCCACAAGTGACATCACAACCACAAACAGCAGCCAGGCACCTAGCACTGGCCTAGCAGGCACTGAGCCACAAGTGACATCACAACCACAAACAGCACCCAGGCACTAGCACTGGCCTAGCAGGCACTGAGCCACAAGTGACATCACAACCACAAACAGCACCCAGGCACCTAGCACTGGCCTAGCAGGCACTGAGCCACAAGTGACATCACAACCACAAACAGCACCCAGGGCACCTAGCACTGGCCTAGCAGGCACTGAGCCACAAGTGACATCACAACCACAAACAGCACCCAGGCACCTAGCACTGGCCTAGCAGGCACTGAGCCACAAGGGACCTCACAACCACAAACAGCACCCAGGCACCTAGCACTGGCCTAGCAGGCACTGAGACACAAGTGACATCACAACCACAAACAGCACCCAGGCACCTAGCACTGGCCTAGCAGGCACTGAGCCACAAGTGACATCACAACCACAAACAGCACCCAGGCACCTAGCACTGGCCTAGCAGGCACTGAGCCACAAGGGACCTCACAACCACAAACAGCAGCCATGGGCCTAGCACTGGCCTAGCAGGCACTGAGCCACAAGTGACATCACAACCACAAACTGCAGCCATGGGCCTAGCACTGGCCTAGCAGGCACTGAGCCACAAGTGACATCACAACCACAAACAGCACCCAGGCACCTAGCACTGGCCTAGCAGGCACTGAGCCACAAGTGACCTCACAACCACAAACAGCACCCAGGCACCTAGCACTGGCCTAGCAGGCACTGAGCCACAAGTGACATCACAACCACAAACAGCACCCAGGCACCTAGCACTGGCCTAGCAGGCACTGAGCCACAAGTGACCTCACAACCACAAACAGCACCCAGGCACCTAGCACTGCCTAGCAGGCACTGAGCCACAAGTGACATCACAACCACAAACAGCACCCAGGCACCTAGCACTGCCTAGCAGGCACTGAGCCACAAGTGACATCACAACCACAAACAGCACCCAGGCACCTAGCACTGGCCTAGCAGGCACTGAGCCACAAGTGACATCACAACCACAAACAGCACCCAGGCACCTAGCACTGGCCTAGCAGGCACTGAGCCACAAGTGACATCACAACCACAAACAGCAGCCATGGGCCTAGCAATGGCCTAGCAGGCACTGAGCCACAAGTGACCTCACAACCACAAACAGCAGCCATGGCCTAGCACTGGCCTAGCAGGCACTGAGCCACAAGTGACCTCACAACCACAAACAGCACCAGGCACCTAGCACTGGCCTAGCAGGCACTGAGCCACAAGTGACATCACAACCACAAACAGCACCCAGGCACCTAGCACTGGCCTAGCAGGCACTGAGCCACAAGTGACATCACAACCACAAACAGCACCCAGGCACCTAGCACTGGCCTAGCAGGCACTGAGCCACAAGTGACATCACAACCACAAACAGCAGCCAGGCACCTAGCACTGGCCTAGCAGGCACTGAGCCACAAGTGACCTCACAACCACAAACAGCACCCAGGCACCTAGCACTGGCCTAGCAGGCACTGAGCCACAAGTGACATCACAACCACAAACAGCAGCCATGGGCCTAGCACTGGCCTAGCAGGCACTGAGCCACAAGTGACATCACAACCACAAACAGCAGCCATGGGCCCTAGCACTGGCCTAGCAGGCACTGAGCCACAAGTGACCTCACAACCACAAACAGCACCCAGGCACCTAGCACTGGCCTAGCAGGCACTGAGCCACAAGTGACATCACAACCACAAACAGCAGCCATGGCCTAGCACTGGCCTAGCAGGCACTGAGCCACAAGTGACATCACAACCACAAACAGCACCCAGGCACCTAGCACTGGCCTAGCAGGCACTGAGCCACAAGTGACCTCACAACCACAAACAGCACCCAGGCACCTAGCACTGGCCTAGCAGGCACTGAGCCACAAGGGACCTCACAACCACAAACAGCACCCAGGCACCTAGCACTGGCCTAGCAGGCACTGAGCCACAAGTGACATCACAACCACAAACAGCAGCCAGGCACCTAGCACTGGCCTAGCAGGCACTGAGCCACAAGTGACATCACAACCACAAACAGCACCCAGGCACCTAGCACTGGCCTAGCAGGCACTGAGCCACAAGTGACATCACAACCACAAACAGCACCCAGGCACCTAGCACTGGCCTAGCAGGCACTGAGCCACAAGTGACATCACAACCACAAACAGCACCCAGGCACCTAGCACTGGCCTAGCAGGCACTGAGCCACAAGTGACATCACAACCACAAACAGCACCCAGGCACCTAGCACTGGCCTAGCAGGCACTGAGCCACAAGGACCTCACAACCACAAACAGCACCCAGGCACCTAGCACTGGCCTAGCAGGCACTGAGACACAAGTGACATCACAACCACAAACAGCACCCAGGCACCTAGCACTGGCCTAGCAGGCACTGAGCCACAAGTGACATCACAACCACAAACAGCAGCCAGGCACCTAGCACTGGCCTAGCAGGCACTGAGCCACAAGGGACCTCACAACCACAAACAGCAGCCATGGGCCTAGCACTGGCCTAGCAGGCACTGAGCCACAAGTGACATCACAACCACAAACAGCAGCCATGGCCTAGCACTGGCCTAGCAGGCACTGAGCCACAAGTGACATCACAACCACAAACAGCACCCAGGCACCTAGCACTGGCCTAGCAGGCACTGAGCCACAAGTGACATCACAACCACAAACAGCACCCAGGCACCTAGCACTGGCCTAGCAGGCACTGAGCCACAAGTGACCTCACAACCACAAACAGCACCCAGGCACCTAGCACTGGCCTAGCAGGCACTGAGCCACAAGTGACATCACAACCACAAACAGCACCCAGGCACCTAGCACTGGCCTAGCAGGCACTGAGCCACAAGTGACATCACAACCACAAACAGCACCCAGGCACCTAGCACTGGCCTAGCAGGCACTGAGCCACAAGTGACATCACAACCACAAACAGCACCCAGGCACCTAGCACTGGCCTAGCAGGCACTGAGCCACAAGTGACATCACAACCACAAACAGCAGCCATGGGCCTAGGCACTGGCCTAGCAGGCACTGAACCACAAGTGACCTCACAACCACAAACAGCAGCCATGGGCCTAGCACTGGCCTAGCAGGCACTGAGCCACAAGTGACCTCACAACCACAAACAGCACCCAGGCACCTAGCACTGGCCTAGCAGGCACTGAGCCACAAGTGACATCACAACCACAAACAGCACCCAGGCACCTAGCACTGGCCTAGCAGGCACTGAGCCACAAGTGACATCACAACCACAAACAGCACCCAGGCACCTAGCACTGGCCTAGCAGGCACTGAGCCACAAGTGACATCACAACCACAAACAGCACCCAGGCACCTAGCACTGGCCTAGCAGGCACTGAGCCACAAGGTGACATCACAACCACAAACAGCACCCAGGCACCTAGCACTGGCCTAGCAGGCACTGAGCCACAAGTGACCTCACAACCACAAACAGCAGCCATGGGCCTAGCACTGGCCTAGCAGGCACTGAGCCACAAGTGACATCACAACCACAAACAGCAGCCAGGCACCTAGCACTGGCCTAGCAGGCACTGAGCCACAAGTGACATCACAACCACAAACAGCACCCAGGCACCTAGCACTGGCCTAGCAGGCACTGAGCCACAAGTGACATCACAACCACAAACAGCACCCAGGCACCTAGCACTGGCCTAGCAGGCACTGAGCCACAAGTGACCTCACAACCACAAACAGCACCCAGGCACCTAGCACTGGCCTAGCAGGCACTGAGACACAAGTGACATCACAACCACAAACAGCAGCCAGGCACCTAGCACTGGCCTAGCAGGCACTGAGCCACAAGTGACATCACAACCACAAACAGCACCCAGGCACCTAGCACTGGCCTAGCAGGCACTGAGCCACAAGTGACATCACAACCACAAACAGCAGCCAGGCACCTAGCACTGGCCTAGCAGGCACTGAGCCACAAGTGACATCACAAACACAAACAGCACCCAGGCACCTAGCACTGGCCTAGCAGGCACTGAGCCACAAGTGACATCACAACCACAAACAGCACCCAGGCACCTAGCACTGGCCTAGCAGGCACTGAGCCACAAGTGACCTCACAACCACAAACAGCACCCAGGCACCTAGCACTGGCCTAGCAGGCACTGAGCCACAAGTGACATCACAACCACAAACAGCACCCAGGCACCTAGCACTGGCCTAGCAGGCACTGAGCCACAAGTGACATCACAACCACAAACAGCACCAGGCACCTAGCACTGGCCTAGCAGGCACTGAGCCACAAGTGACCTCACAACCACAAACAGCACCCAGGCACCTAGCACTGGCCTAGCAGGCACTGAGCCACAAGTGACCTCACAACCACAAACAGCACCCAGGCACCTAGCACTGGCCTAAGCAGGCACTGAGACACAAGTGACATCACAACCACAAACAGCACCCAGGCACCTAGCACTGGCCTAGCAGGCACTGAGCCACAAGTGACATCACAACCACAAACAGCACCCAGGCACCTAGCACTGGCCTAGCAGGCACTGAGCCACAAGTGACCTCACAACCACAAACAGCAGCCAGGCACCTAGCACTGGCCTAGCAGGCACTGAGCCACAAGTGACATCACAAACACAAACAGCACCC
Organism: Apteryx mantelli; assembly: GCF_036417845.1. NCBI lineage: Eukaryota > Metazoa > Chordata > Aves > Apterygiformes > Apterygidae > Apteryx > Apteryx mantelli. The sequence continues at coordinate 4,280 of NW_027118650.1, read as the reverse complement.
AGGCACCTAGCACTGGCCTAGCAGGCACTGAGCCACAAGTGACATCACAACCACAAACAGCACCCAGGCACCTAGCACTGGCCTAGCAGGCACTGAGCCACAAGTAACATCACAACCACAAACAGCAGCCATGGGCCTAGCACTGGCCTAGCAGGCACTGAGCCACAAGTGACATCACAACCACAAACAGCACCCAGGCACCTAGCACTGGCCTAGCAGGCACTGAGCCACAAGTGACATCACAACCACAAACAGCAGCCATGGGCCTAGCACTGGCCTAGCAGGCACTGAGCCACAAGTGACATCACAACCACAAACAGCACCCAGGCACCTAGCACTGGCCTAGCAGGCACTGAGCCACAAGGGACCTCACAACCACAAACAGCACCCAGGCACCTAGCACTGGCCTAGCAGGCACTGAGCCACAAGTGACATCACAACCACAAACAGCACCCAGGCACCTAGCACTGCCTAGCAGGCACTGAGCCACAAGTGACATCACAACCACAAACAGCACCCAGGCACCTAGCACTGGCCTAGCAGGCACTGAGCCACAAGTGACATCACAACCACAAACAGCAGCCATGGGCCTAGCACTGGCCTAGCAGGCACTGAGCCACAAGTGACCTCACAACCACAAACAGCAGCCAGGCACCTAGCACTGGCCTAGCAGGCACTGAGCCACAAGTGACATCACAACCACAAACAGCACCCAGGCACCTAGCACTGGCCTAGCAGGCACTGAGCCACAGGTGACATCACAACCACAAACAGCACCCAGGCACCTAGCACTGGCCTAGCAGGCACTGAGCCACAAGTGACATCACAACCACAAACAGCACCCAGGCACCTAGCACTGGCCTAGCAGGCACTGAGCCACAAGTGACCTCACAACCACAAACAGAACCCAGGCACCTAGCACTGGCCTAGCAGGCACTGAGCCACAAGTGACATCACAACCACAAACAGCAGCCATGGGCCCTAGCACTGGCCTAGCAGGCACTGAGCCACAAGTGACCTCACAACCACAACAGCAGCCATGGGCCTAGCACTGGCCTAGCAGGCACTGAGCCACAAGTGACCTCACAACCACAAACAGCACCCAGGCACCTAGCACTGGCCTAGCAGGCACTGAGCCACAAGTGACCTCACAACCACAAACAGCAGCCATGGGCCTAGCACTGGCCTAGCAGGCACTGAGCCACAAGTGACATCACAACCACAAACAGCACCCAGGCACCTAGCACTGGCCTAGCAGGCACTGAGCCACAAGTGACATCACAACCACAAACAGCACCCAGGCACCTAGCACTGGCCTAGCAGGCACTGAGCCACAGGGACCTCACAACCACAAACAGCACCCAGGCACCTAGCACTGGCCTAGCAGGCACTGAGACACAAGTGACATCACAACCACAAACAGCACCCAGGCACCTAGCACTGGCCTAGCAGGCACTGAGCCACAAGTGACCTCACAACCACAAACAGCAGCCAGGCACCTAGCACTAGGCCTAGCAGGCACTGAGCCACAAGTGACATCACAACCACAAACAGCACCCAGGCACCTAGCACTGGCCTAGCAGGCACTGAGCCACAAGTGACCTCACAACCACAAACAGCACCCAGGCACCTAGCACTGGCCTAGCAGGCACTGAGCCACAAGTGACATCACAACCACAAACAGCACCCAGGCACCTAGCACTGGCCTAGCAGGCACTGAGCCACAGGTGACATCACAACCACAAACAGCAGCCAGGCACCTAGCACTGGCCTAGCAGGCACTGAGCCACAAGTGACATCACAACCACAAACAGCACCCAGGCACCTAGCACTGGCCTAGCAGGCACTGAGCCACAAGTGACATCACAACCACAAACAGCAGCCATGGGCCTAGCACTGGCCTAGCAGGCACTGAGCCACAAGTGACCTCACAACCACAAACAGCACCCAGGCACCTAGCACTGGCCTAGCAGGCACTGAGCCACAAGGGACCTCACAACCACAAACAGCACCCAGGCACCTAGCACTGGCCTAGCAGGCACTGAGCCACAAGTGACCTCACAACCACAAACAGCACCCAGGCACCTAGCACTGGCCTAGCAGGCACTGAGCCACAAGTGACCTCACAACCACAAACAGCAGCCAGGCACCTAGCACTGGCCTAGCAGGCACTGAGCCACAAGTGACATCACAACCACAAACAGCACCCAGGCACCTAGCACTGGCCTAGCAGGCACTGAGCCACAAGTGACCTCACAACCACAAACAGCACCCAGGCACCTAGCACTGGCCTAGCAGGCACTGAGCCACAAGTGACCTCACAACCACAAACAGCACCCAGGCACCTAGCACTGGCCTAGCAGGCACTGAGCCACAAGTGACATCACAACCACAAACAGCACCCAGGCACCTAGCACTGGCCTAGCAGGCACTGAGCCACAAGTGACATCACAACCACAAACAGCACCCAGGCACCTAGCACTGGCCTAGCAGGCACTGAGCCACAAGGGACCTCACAACCACAAACAGCAGCCAGGCACCTAGCACTGGCCTAGCAGGCACTGAGCCACAAGTGACCTCACAACCACAAACAGCAGCCAGGCACCTAGCACTGGCCTAGCAGGCACTGAGCCACAAGTGACATCACAACCACAAACAGCACCCAGGCACCTAGCACTGGCCTAGCAGGCACTGAGCCACAAGGGACCTCACAACCACAAACAGCACCCAGGCACCTAGCACTGGCCTAGCAGGCACTGAGCCACAAGTGACATCACAACCACAAACAGCACCCAGGCACCTAGCACTGGCCTAGCAGGCACTGAGCCACAAGTGACCTCACAACCACAAACAGCAGCCAGGCACCTAGCACTGGCCTAGCAGGCACTGAGCCACAAGTGACATCACAACCACAAACAGCAGCCCAGGGCACCTAGCACTGGCCTAGCAGGCACTGAGCCACAAGTGACCTCACAACCACAAACAGCACCCAGGCACCTAGCACTGGCCTAGCAGGCACTGAGCCACAAGGGACCTCACAACCACAAACAGCACCCAGGCACCTAGCACTGGCCTAGCAGGCACTGAGCCACAAGTGACATCACAACCACAAACAGCACCCAGGCACCTAGCACTGGCCTAGCAGGCACTGAGCACACAAGGGACCTCACAACCACAAACAGCACCCAGGCACCTAGCACTGGCCTAGCAGGCACTGAGCCACAAGTGACCTCACAACCACAAACAGCACCCAGGCACCTAGCACTGGCCTAGCAGGCACTGAGCCACAAGTGACATCACAACCACAAACAGCAGCCATGGCCTAGCACTGGCCTAGCAGGCACTGAGCCACAAGTGACCTCACAACCACAAACAGCACCCAGGCACCTAGCACTGGCCTAGCAGGCACTGAGCCACAAGTGACATCACAACCACAAACAGCACCCAGGCACCTAGCACTGGCCTAGCAGGCACTGAGCCACAAGGGACCTCACAACCACAAACAGCACCCAGGCACCTAGCACTGGCCTAGCAGGCACTGAGCCACAAGTGACATCACAACCACAAACAGCACCCAGGCACCTAGCACTGGCCTAGCAGGCACTGAGCCACAAGTGACCTCACAACCACAAACAGCACCCAGGCACCTAGCACTGGCCTAGCAGGCACTGAGCCACAAGTGACCTCACAACCACAAACAGCACCAGGCACCTAGCACTGGCCTAGCAGGCACTGAGCCACAAGTAACATCACAACCACAAACAGCAGCCCATGGGCCCTAGCACTGGCCTAGCAGGCACTGAGCCACAAAGTGACATCACAACCACAAACAGCACCCAGGCACCTAGCACTGGCCTAGCAGGCACTGAGCCACAAGTGACATCACAACCACAAACAGCACCCAGGCACCTAGCACTGGCCTAGCAGGCACTGAGCCACAAGGGACCTCACAACCACAAACAGCACCCAGGCACCTAGCACTGGCCTAGCAGGCACTGAGCCACAAGTGACATCACAACCACAAACAGCACCCAGGCACCTAGCACTGCCTAGCAGGCACTGAGCCACAAGTGACCTCACAACCACAAACAGCAGCCATGGGCCTAGCACTGGCCTAGCAGGCCACTGAGCCACAAGTGACATCACAACCACAAACAGCAGCCAGGCACCTAGCACTGGCCTAGCAGGCACTGAGCCACAAGTGACATCACAACCACAAACAGCACCCAGGCACCTAGCACTGGCCTAGCAGGCACTGAGCCACAAGTGACCTCACAACC